>NC_049906.1:13836138-13901128 GCF_001411555.2 Juglans regia | reverse complement strand
GAGCAACTTGCATGGTGCTTTCCTCACTTGCAACCACCGACTCGGACGCCACTACATAGGGCTCAGACACAGTCCCCACTTGCATGGGACTTGGACGCCATTACATAGGGCTTAGATGGGACTCACTTATTGGGCTGGGATAGTACCCCACTTGCTGGAGTCGGACAGTGTAGTGCTTGCAAGGCTCAGACAATGCCTTATTTGTAGGGCTCGGGTGGGACTCGCTTGCACGGCCCGAACCGTTCCTCACTTGATCAGACACGATTCCTTGGTTGCACGAGACTTGTCGGACCCTACGTTGAGTTGAACTTGCATGTCCCATGCAGTGGCTCTACAACCCACTTGGTCAAGGCTGGTCTCCAGAGTAAGGCATATGGTGCTCACAGATTCTAAAAAAAAAAAAAAAAAGGAAAGGAGAGAAGAGAAGAGAGAGAGAGAGAGGAAGAGGTGCAAGCAAAGGAGAAGCGACAGATAGCTGTGAGCAATTTTCTGTCAAGCAGAAATTGACTTTTCTAGTATTATCTCTCTCAAAATTTATGTGAATTAATTTCTACTGACAAAACTTCTAGTGATGTGGAACACTGGCCACATAGCATGGCACGGGAGCGGCCTAGATGTCCCAATATAACCATCGAAACAAATTTTTTGGCACTAATGCGCATGTAGACAGGGTCACCTCACTTGGCGAGCAACTTCCTGACAGCTAACAACCATTTGTTTAAGCATGTGTCATGCATGCGAAATGTGCACCATGCATAAACCACGCACAATACACATAGTGGAGAATAAGGAACAACCTTGCCCCAAGCGCACGTTGCATGGCCCATGCAAAGTGCTCCACCAACTTGCTGTCCCAAGTCTGCTCAACCAATTTTAGTCAAGCCTCAACAGTGCCACATCTCCAATCTTTGCCACGCTCCAGCAGAGCAATTCAGCACGGACAAGCACCTCTCGCCAGCAAGGCTGAGTCACTGGACTCATTGTGACCTAACAGTCCCTCTACTTGTCGACCCTTGAGCTACAAGTCGAGTCCTTGCGACCCAACGGTTGAACACAAGTCACTCGACTTGTCAACCCTCGTGATACAGACCGAATCTCTGGATTCACCATGATACATTGGCTGGGGCCAGGGCCTTCCGAGCTTTGCCCCATCAACAACCAGTCCGATACAAATCCCTTGACTTGCCAACCTTCATGCTACAAGCCGAATCTCTGCATTCGCCATGATGCATTGGCTAGGGCCAGAGCCTTCCGAGCTCTGCCCCATCGACAGTTAGTAGGACACAAGTCCCTTGACTTGCTGACTTTCGTGCTATAAGCTGAGTCTCTGGATTTGCCACGATGCATTGGCTAGGGCTAGGACCTTCCGAGCCTTGGCCTATTGACAACTAGTCGAACATAAGTCCCTTGACTTTCCGACTTTCATGCTTCAAGCCGAATCTCTAGACTCGCAACGGTGCATAACTACTGCCAGCAGATTACCTCTGGGAACGAGCCTTCGGAGTTAATGGGCCTTAGAGCTCCACAACTGCCTAGCGCGGGTTACCTACGGGAACGAGCCGACGAGCTCAGCAACCACCAAAGGTGGATCCAGCGGGTCAACTAGCCCTCTGACCACTTTGCATGTGTTACTTCACACAAATTCTGACACCAACAAAATAAAAAACTAAAACATTGAACGAACGTACACTTTTCATTGACGATAAATATACGAACGATGCACCGCCAAACTACGCATCATACATGGTCGAGTACAACTCTTGCCACATTTGAGCTTCATGCTCGCGTGATATGTGGTCGAGTACATCTCCTGCCACATCTGAGCTCCACGCTCACATCGTACGAGGTCGAGTAAACCTCCTGCCACATCCGAGCTTCACACTCGTATCATATGCAGTCGAGTTCACCTCTCGCCACATCCAAGCTTTGCACTCGCATCTCACACGGTCGAGTACACCTCCTGCCTAAATTCACCTCTAGAGGCATTTATTGCTTAACCCAAGCAGAGTGGAGAATAGAGGACCCACTTTTGAAAATTATTTTCTTACTAACGACTTATGTTGCATATTTGATCTTAAAGATTCTCAAGGTCTTTGTTGGGACAAATTGCCTTTAAGAATCGTGGGCAACTATGAGGGGGTAAAATATTTAGGCCCAAGACCAGACCTAGCCCACTAGGCTACCACTAAGTGATAAGAGGGAGGGTGTCAGGAGGCATGGGGGCTCAGGAGGCATAAGGGGAGTTAGGAAGCTTGGGAGTGTCAGGAGGCATGGGAGAATCAGGAGGCATGAGAGAGTCACGAGACATGGGAGTGTAAGGAAGCATGGGGTGTTAGGAGGCATGGGGGGTTAGGAGTTAAGGGGTCAGAGACACAACTACCAAGGGGCATGCAGGAAGAGGATCATATAAAGGGGATGTCCAAATGACTACAGGGAGATCAGTTCTTCTTCTTCTTCAACCTCTTTCGGAAGATATCTTCTCCGAAGGAAGAGCTCTAGCATTCTTTGTACAGGGAGAAATGAGAGACCAACTAAGATTGTAAACATGTATATTATAATGGATTTTCCCTCCCCAAACGCCCGTGGTAGTAGGCAACATGTCGAACCATGTAAATTTGTGTGTCCCTTTCTCTTATTTTTTTGCACTTGTTTTTCATTCACTGCCATGGACATATGGATTGACATCGAACAACCGCACTGAAACATTGCCGAAGGCTCCAAATAATACCGATCAAGACCCAAGTCGACTAGCAGGCCAGCAATGACTCTTTCTCTCCTTCTGGCCTGTTGTGTGATTCTTATTGCATCAATAGAGCATTGAAAGTCGTACACCCCAAGTAGCAAAATGGGAAGCCATCCTTGCCCATTCCTACATTCTATGCTTTCTATAATAAGAACAAAGCAAGTCAACGTCGTCCAACCACTGTCATTGGAAACCACCCCAAGTAGCAAAATGGGAAGCCATCCTTGCCCATTCCTACTTTCTATGCTTTCTATCATAACAAAAAAGCAAGTCGACGTCGTCCAACCACTGTGAGTCATTGGAAACCACAAATCACTCACCAACCAAACAAACTAGTATAAACCGAGACACCCACTAACCTTTTAGCAAAGCTCATCACGTTGGGAACTCCTGGAAGACATCCAAAAGATGCAGAGCCGACCAGTAAGTTCTCACCTCCCTCCACGATGAGCATTGACCCCATCTCTCTTGTCGTTTTCTCTCTCTATAATGTGTGATTGATTACTTTTTTTTTTGTTGCCACCGAATGTTCAAGCACAACATCTCGACTAATCCTGAGGGTGCACAGGCCCTCAACAAGGAGTTTCCCGCAAGTGCACCTTGGGTAATTTAAGAAAAAAATCCCCCAGTTCGATGAGTCCAATAGATTGTTTGCACTAAGTGTATTTGAACCTTTGGCCTGTGGGGAGCATACCCTCAAGCCCAAGACCTTTACCAGTCGAGCCAACCCTCAAGCCCAAGGCCTTTTGTGCATTTTTTCTGTGCTCCACCATTGTACACCGAACACCTCCTATCACCCTTACGCTATTCTGGTGTCCTCGAGTCAACCTCCAAACCATGGCATTGCCTCTCTCGCTCAGTGAGTCTTAAACCTTCCTCTGTCACATGACTCCTTTTTCTCTCAAATAAACGTCTATTATTTCCTAGTTGATGATGCCTTTTTAGAGTAGATCGTAAGGTGTTAATTGCAGTCATGCCATCAAAGTATAAGGGCCTATTTGGAATTGTGGTAGGAGTCTTAAAAATACTTAAAGAGCCTTAAAAGAGATTTAATGAAAAAAATTAGGTTGTTTGGGTGTTGCATATCAAAGCAATTTTAATCTCAAAGAAGCTAAAAAATAAGTTTGAGGAAAAACATTAAACGTGCTAATCGATGAAAATATCCATTCAAGTTTAAGATAATTAAAACTTTCAAACTTTAAATGATATGGTCATAATCTTTAAAAATTTAAATAATCATCAATTCTACCTTAGAAAATACTTTTTAAATTTATTTCCAAACAAATGTAACATTTTTTAAAGTACTTTAAACATATAGTGATCAAACAGTAAATAATTTTTAATAGTAGAACTTATTACTTAAGTTATAAGCTATAAGGTAGGAGTGATTTTTCCCGCCGCAATTCTAACCATGCACTAAGTCATGTCAGCGTGCACTTTGGGCTTGTTTTTACTTTCAGCTTGTGTTATTTGGTCCTATTTTATGTGGATGGCATTTAAGTTTCATTTGTATACCTAGATTATTTTAGAATATCTGTGAATAGTAGTAAAATAGTTTTAGTTAAGATATTTTATTTGGTTTCGGGAACGAAGAGAAAAAAAGTTGAATAAAAAATATTATAAATTTAAAATTTGCTTGAATATAATTTTTTTTATATTATTTTGCTTGAAAATTTGAAAAAGTTGTATTATTTTTTATGTTTTGTTTGCAAGTCTAGAAAAGTTGTAATGATTAGATGAAAAAGTTGAAGATTTGAAATTGAAAAGTATTTTATGTTTGAGAAGGAAATATATGAGAATATATGAGAATACCTAAAAATACATTGCTACCCAAACAAGGCTTTAGTTTCATAAACTTATAATGTTTACATATAATACATATGGAGTTTGTTAATGTCGTGCTTCATACGCATTTGGATTGGGTTCCAGCAACTCGGGTCTTGAGTCTTTCACCTACACAATTGAGAAAACATGGAGAGTGGGGGGCCTTGATGAAGCCTTAAAAGTCTCTGATACTAAGTTAGTATATCTCCTTAGTAGTTCGTGCGTGAACTTAGAGGAATCAGATAGAGTTCTTCGTATCTTGGGGTCAACTTTTATACTAGATTTTTGGGTGGAGACAACTCACACTTGGCTTCGAGGAGTCCATGTCACTCCAGCTGTTCACTTAATTAAAGTACTTTAATGCTGCATGACTTCTCGGGCAACGTCATTAATGCAACATAGAGTCTGGTGAGTGGCACCATTAATGCGGCGTGGCTCCCTATTAAGCCCATCCATGCTTGTTATCAGGAGATTAATAGTTCTCCATATTTTCTACCCACCTGCATGTGTAGGTTCCTGAGGGTATGGTGTCATCGAGGTCTGCTCTCCTTTCGTGTGGGTTGCTTTGTGAGTGAGTTTTGCTCATGGGTTGAGTAATCTGCAGAGGCCCATTGACTCCTTTTAGTGGAAGGTCGTTGGGCTTGACTGAGCATGACCGGGTTCTCTGACTTGCTTCCCATGTGATCCCTTATGGGCTTGCTATGCGGGCCGATAGGGGGAAAAGCCCCTTACAGTTACCTTGCTAATTCTGATTGGACTAGTTCGACGGGAATTCTTTCTTGCCTTCATTTTTTTGCTATATATTTTCCTACAGTTGCTGCAGTTGAGGTTCTCTTCCCTAGAAATGGGCGGTTATTACTCTCCTGGGTCTTCTACATGTCAGGTTTCGGAATCTAGATTATGCCTGTATGGCTTTTTTATTATTTTAACTACGTCAGGCGACAGTTCCCCTCCCGACTTTATTGACATATTTTCTGACAGTTGGACTTTACACACGATTGTGCCCTTTCTAGTTCCTTCAGCATTGATGGTGTCAGCGGCTTCTCTCCATGTCGCATCGTTCAGTACACGTCGCGGGATGCATGCACATCTTGCCAGCTTTGTGGGGTGCGTGCGTTCCCACGACTTTGGGATGCTAACCATCACTTTGGTCTATTTGAACTCCCCCCTTTCGTCGTTAGAGTCCATGTTGAGTCGTGTTGTGAGTTTTATGGGATTCGAACCCTTTCGCATCCCCAGTCTGACACATGGGTATGGAAGGCCAATCGTTACCTCCCCTTTATATAAACATGGTTCAACTCTCCTTCCCCCCACCCCCCCTCTTATCACATCCTTGTTTCTTTATGCTCTAATCTTCTTATTCTCTTCGCTCGACTCCTCTTCTTCTCCGTCGCTTTTTTCAACTTCAATCTCAATGGCATCCAAGAAGACTGTTCAACCCAAGATTCTTGGGAAACTGGACCAGCCCGAGGTTCACACTACGGAGTAATTCTATATTGGCCAAAACTGGGGTTCGAATGTCATCTTTCAGTTCTTGTCGTCACCAGTTTCCACCTTCCATACCCCGAAAAAGGTGAGTTTTGAGGTTCCTGAACCATGGGAGGGGGCTGTCGATGATGAGGGTTATGCCTCGAAGGTTGCCCTTCCCTCATCCTATCTACGACCTACTAGACCGTCTCGAACTGGCCCCCCCCCCCAACTCCACCCAAATTCTTAGAGGATCTTGATGTGTTGTTGTGTCCTCTAGTAGCGAGCTTTGTTGTGGTCAAACCCAGAGCACGCTGACCTTACTGGCCTCTAGTTTCTCTTGACCCACAACCTCATAAAACGTGAGGGGAACATTTGTAGTTTAGGGCATTGCACACACTCATTTATTTGGAATCGTGTTATCGCAAGGTTAAAGATTGGACCCCAAATGTTTTTTCATGTTTGGCTGAGGGTGGGGATTTTTGGTCAGGTAGGTGAATTGTGGTGAGTTCCCCGTTTGGGCCATATGGGGGGTGGTTCTTGATGATACAACAGAAGGCCTCTCCCGAGGAGCTACGTCATATTGTTTTGGTCAAAGAATGGGTATAGAATCACCCATTTGATGTCCTCTTAGAGGCGCTCCTTGGGGAGGAAAATATAAGGGCCTTTTTGCCTCCCTTTAGTCACACCGTTTTTTTTTACAGCTGCACCATTCCCATATAGCCTAAAGCCACGCCTGCTTGGAAGCGTTCCCCGAGTCTTCCTCTAGCAGGCAAGGGAAAGAAACTCCGCACGGAAGTTGCCAGGGCTAATAGCAAGCCAGTGTCCCCTCCTAGATTTCCTTTATGGTAATCCTCGACACTGATTAAGGTACGATGCCCTCTCCATTTGTTCCTGCCCCACGACTAGCCCCATCTATTCATCCCTCGAATCCACCAATGACACAAGGGGGAGAGTCTTGACATCCTTAAGGCATCATCTGCTCCTCCTTCCGCAGCAGCTTTGATTTCGTAGCCTGACACGGTCAATGACCCTACAGTACCTGCCGCGGCGATGGGCCCGTGTAGGTTGTCCCAAGGAGTCAACATGCTCACAGCGTAATCCGCCATCGAAGGTCAAGTCTTCAAGGGTGTTGCTGAGGATTGCAAAGGATGCTCCAACCCAGGCTTGGAGAAGACGTCTTCCCTCGAGTCCCCTCATGCCCAGTCATCACAAGAGGGACCTGCTTCTGCCGCCATCGCCGCCGTTAAGCTCATGGTGGCCCCAGCCAAGGAACCTGTTGGGAGAGGTTCTGTAGGGGAAGGAGTGGAGCCAAAGTTGGTTGTGATTCCTAGCCTCATTGCTGAGAAGATGACCATTACTTTCTTTCCCATGCCTATCGCAAGGTCGCCTGCTACTGAAATTGAGATGGTTGTGGATGCGAGGACCGAGGGAGAAAACCCGCGGAGACCCAATGAGAGAGGGAAGCCTCAAAGTCCTGGCGAGGAACTTTCTTCCCCGACCAAGGGCCCTTCTTTCACAGCCCTCCATTAGCCCTGCAGAGAGGGTTGCAGGCACAGTTGAAGATGTGGAGGCAGCTACCCGGTCATCTCTCAAAGAGAGCTGAGTGGAGGCCAATTCTCGATCAGAGGTGGGACAAGCTCGACCAGAGTCTCTTGAATGGGTGACCAAGTCTTTGATGGACTTCTTCTCCGAGGTCTCTCGCATTGGTTTATTCTTTTCTGTCATCTTATTGATTAGGAATCCTATACTAACTATTCCGGCTTGTTGGCGACATGGCACATCTTGGCTGGTTGCTTTTATTTTGGATGGTCAAGAAACAGTTGAAAAGGAGAACCAGGCCTTCTGCTCGCTGGCACGACAAGCCTTGCAGTGCACTTAGGGGAGAGGAAGGAGAAGAGGCATCTGGAGTCTGGAGGCAGAGCTAGTGAAAGCTCAGCTTGCTCACGAAAAGAGCCGAGAGCAGGCCGAGCTGGCTTGCAATGACGTCATGACTGAGTTGGTGGTCAGGATCTTGGCCGAGGGTAAGTTGATAAACTGACTGTGAAGGTGGAGGCTCTTGAGGAATCGTTGAGCCAGTTGTAGGGGGAGAATGCTGACTTGAGGGGCCATCGAGATTCTGAGGCTTAATGGCTTGAGTAGTTGGACAAAGATTGCCAGTCCCTTTTTGAAGCCTTGAAAGGATGGGAAGATTCCCTGACAGTTGCTCAGGCTTCTGTCGACCAAGAGAAGATGAGGGTCGACCAAACATCTGAAAAGTTAAAGGGAGTTGAGAAAAGGTTAGTCATCCAGAGGGTGATCATCTAAGATCTGTGGAGTGACCTGTTTCAAGAGTTTAAGGGAGCTATGACCCTTCGCGACAAGTATTGGTCTTATGGATACATTGAAGGCCTCAAGAGGATGCGGGACCACAATCTGAGGTAGACTTTGGAGGCCTCAAGGCGTACTTAAGAGCCCTTGACCTGCCCAACCTCCCTCCAGACCCTGACGCGCTTGAGCGCGATTGCACCCTGGGCAGAGACATGATTAATGATGTCTTCCATCACGACTCTAATGCCCCTGATCTAGATCCTAATGTGCTTGACTAGACCCCGATGCTCCTAAGCTGGATCCTGGTGCTCCTGCATCGTAGCTTTTGTTTATGTTTCTCTATTTGTAAAGACCTCTGACCAAGTATCTTTAGATATCTTTGCGACCATTTGCTCATGCTTGGTATACGTTTAACTATCAATAAAATTGTCTTTTTCCTTTGTTGCTTGGCCTTGGATGTTTGTTTCTTCCTTAATGTTATTTCTCCTATACTTTTGTCCTCGGTCGGCCTGGCAAACCTGATTCAAGGGGTAAGTCAAATCCTTGGAGGCACGATACTTGGCTCTCTGGTCTTCTTGTCGGCCTCATAGACCTAGGCAAAAGTAAGTCTGTGAAGACACGATACTTGGCCCGTTGGTATTCTCTTTAGTGTTGTAGACTGAGGCAAGAGATGAGGAAAGTCTGTGGAGACACGGAACTTGGCTGTCCCGACCTTCTCATCGGCCTCCTAGACTAAGGTGAGGGATGAGGCAAGTCCGTGGAGCCATGGTACTTGGCTCACCTAGTATCACGATTGTCTGGAGGGTTTGGAGAGAATAGAGACCACGAGGTATTGAAGGTGCAAGAACTCCTTCCGGACCCAGTGGCATTGAGGCGTGGTGCCATGGTAGGGAAAGAGCTCATCTCGAGTGCACCCTCAGACAACCCCAACAGTGACAACCCTGCCAGCTTGTATCGATGAGTGGGAAAGAGCACATTTTCCTTCTTGTATCGATGTATTTCTTTTCCTTCTATTTGTAAAGTACTTTGCAATAATGTTAATGGAGTTCCTCTCATACATATTTTTTTCTCTCTTCTTGGGTTCTTCTTTCTTTTCTTTGATTTTAGCTTTTCATTCCCACGCTTTGGGGAGTGCACCGGACGAGGAGTGTTAAGTGTTGGGGTAAGTTGTCGGGCAGCTGAGAGGCTGGATCAGCTCTCCCTTGCGGAAGGGATGAGATGGCCTTAAGGCGCATCTCGCCCTTTACCTCCAATGGGGAGGTAAGTTACTGGTCTAGTCTCCTGTTGACGAGGATGGTAAGTGTCGGGTAGCTGAGGGTTGGCTGAGCTCTCCACCGTGAGAGGAATAAAGCAACCTTTGGGCGTAACTCATCCATTTGGTACCTCGCGAGGAGGTAAGTGTTGGACAACAGAGCAGCCAGTCCACGTTTTGCCGTGATGGTGGCAGGGTAAGTTGTTGGGCAGTTGAGAAGCTAGACTCGTTCTCCATGTGAGGAAGGTTGGGCCACCTACCTAACTTGTAACCCTCATGGACAGTTTGGGACTGGACCCATTCCTACTCGTTGATACCATGGGGAAGGTAAGTCTTCGGTCAGACTGGTGCTGATTCCACTTGTCGTCATGGCGGAGGTCGGGGTAAGTTGTCGGGCAGCCGAGGGCTGGACCCACTCTCCGTCAAGGGAGGGACGAGATGGCTTTAAGGCGCATCTTGCCCTTTACCTCCCGCTGGGAGATAAGTTACTGAGTAGTTTGGGACTGGACTTGCTCCTGTCTTTTGAGGCTCACGAGAAAGGTAAATGTTGGACAGCCATGGGCTGGCCCGCTCTCCACCGCAAGAGAGATAAAGCAGTCTTAGGCATAACTCACCCCTTTGATGCCTCATGGGGAGGTAAGTAGTCGTCAATGAAGATTTCGTTGATGGAGATACTTTGATGGAGATTACTTTGATGGAGATTATGTTGATGGAGATTACGTTGTTGGAGTAAGGAGTCGAGATAGGTGAGACGTATTTTATCCTTGAAAAGTCACATTTTCATTAATATAATTTACACTATCGACCTGGAAATATAAATGACATGTCATCAAGTTCTTTCGCCACAAAACTTCTGTAGATGCTCGGCGTCTTATGAGGATGGACCATGTGCATCCCGCCTTCCCTTGGCTTCAGTTCTTGCGTGTAACACTCCCGCGCCAGGACCTGTTCTTGTAGAATTTCTCCCACCCCCTAAAAGGTTGGGAATTCATCTTCAAGTAGTAGGTCAATGCTACCTCCCCTAGACTGTTGAGATTGGGTCTATTGATTATGGCGTTGTATGATGAAGGAACCTTTACCACCAGGAAGTTGAGCATGACAGGGGCCGTCAAGGGGCTGCACGCCAAGACAAACAATGTGATTGTTCCGACTGGCTGGACCATATGCCCGGAGAAACCTTTTAGTGGCATGGGGGCTGGTTGGAGTTGTGTGGCATCTACCCCCATTTGGGTAAAAGATTCCCAGAATAGGATGTCTACAGAGCGACCATTGTCTATAAGGATCCTCCTAGTGGTGAAGTTGGCGACCAACATAGTCACTACTAGGGCATCGTTGTGCGGATAGACGACACCCTCCTCCTCATCCTCTCCAAACGAAATGACGGGGGCCAGTTCATTTCTCCTGTACTTGGTGGGGTGGCACTCTGCCGAATACACTTCTTTGTATCTCGCTCGCTTGGCGTGCGCCTTCCGACTGGATGAGGTTGTGCCCCCACTAGTGAATCCTCCCGTTATGGTTCTAATTTCCCCCAATGGTGGCCCTTCTTGGTTTGACACGTGAGGGCGATCATGTTGGGGTCCCTATGCTGCTACCATTATCCTCGGGCTCCCTTCCTTCCTTGGCCTTCTGACTCTCTCCACACTTCTTTCCTGAGATCTCCTTCTCTACTCCCTCTATGGCCTCCGACGGGAGGGTATTGTAGGCTCAACCGCCTAGACTTCTCTCTTTCCTCTTTCAAGGAAAGGCAATATTCAATGTTATGAGTGTTGGATTGATGGTTGGTGCAATAACGGTGGCTAGTGCTCTCGCAATCTTCTTTTTTAGTTGGTTGGCAGTCATCTTTCGAGATGGCGAGCTTCGACAGGTCAAATCGAAGCCCCAGTCCCTTCGTAGGGCTTCTTCTCTTCTATTGTCGCATGGCCCTTTCTTTGGCTTCTTGCGAGCCTTGCCTCTGGTCAATGCTTTCCCTTTCTATTATGTTTGTTCCAGTTATTTCCTCCTCGGCTCGGTTAAGGCCCAAAGTGTGTCCTCGGCATTAATAACATTGTCGGCTTAATCTATGAATTCACGCAGTGTGGCTGGAGTTCTCCTTGCCAATTCTGCCATGAACTGGGATCGTGGCCTCACTACTTCTAAAAGCGCTGCCAAAGTTATCTTCTCGTTTTGATCATCCGTAGTCATTCATTCTTTGTGGAACTTGGATAGGTATGTCTTCAGACTTTTGTCTTCCCCCTACTTGATGGTGAGGAGGTACGTCGTGGGGCGTCTTATTCTCTGGCTCACCATAAATTGTGTGAGGAACAGGCAGACTAGCTCCCCAAAGCTGTCTATGGACTCGGGTGCCAAAGACCCAAACCATACTCTCACCGGCCCCCTGAAAGTCTATGGGAAAGCTCTGCATGCCATTTCTCTCGAGAAACTATGTAGGGTCATGTGGGCTATGAAGGTTTCTAGGTGTTCAAGGGGTCTCTAGCCCCATCGTACATGTCCATGAGGGGAACCCGTAACATTGTTGGTAGGGGCATAGCCATCACCTTCTTGGTGTAGGGTAGGCCCCTACTGGTGAGCAATTGGTCTACTAATGACTATGTGCCCATCTTTCTCGTCATTTCTTCGTATTTCCCTTTAAGGCCGTAGCTCGTCCTGCATGTTTTCTCTTTCTTCCTCCGCGTCACCTCCTCCACCTACGGTTTTGGATCCTACGTGCTCACTATTACTTGGTTTTGCTTCATTTTCTGGCTCGTTGGTGGCTACTTTGAGCGTCTCATTCTCTTTTTGAAGGGTCTTCACCTCGGTAGTTAGCTTTCCTTCTAGTTGCTCGATCGCAGTGAGCGTTGTTTGTTGACATCACTTCTTCTTGTCTAGTTGTCTAAGAACTGGTTGTTGCATGTATGCGAAGGACACATGAAGTCTATAGAGGTCCCACAGACGGCACCATTGTTAACTTGGTGTTTCTTAGGCCTTTAGGGTGGGTTCCAGCAACTCAGATCTTGAGTCCTTCTTCGGCACAACTGAGAAAACATGAAGAATGGGGTGGTCTTGATGGAGGTCAGGGAGTCTCTGATGCTAAAGTTAGTATATCTTTTTTGTAGTTTGTGTGTGAGCTTAGTGGAATTAGAGATAGTTCTTCGTACTTGGGGTCAGCTTTTATACTAGGTTTCTGGGTGGAGAAGACTCACACCTAGCTTCGGGGAGTCCATGTCACTTCAACTGTTCGTTTAGTCAGAGTTCTTTAATGCGGCATGGCTTATGGAGCAGTGTCATTAATGTGGTGTAGAGTCCAGGGAGTGGGGCCATCAATGCGACTTGGCTCCTTGACTCACTTTTCCTTGTAGATGCTCCCTGTTAAGCCATTCCATGCCTGCTGTCAGGAGATCAAGGGTGCTCCTTATTTTTCGCCCACCTACTTGCACAAGTTCTCGAGGGTAGGATGTCATCGGGGTGGTGTCAGGGCAGTAAATCTCATCTGCCCTTGATGTCCAATTTCCCTACATGTAGGTTGCTTCGTGGGTGGGTTTTGCTCATGAGCCGAATACTCTGTGAAGACCCACTGATTCCTTTTATTGGCGGGTCATTGGGCTTGACTGGGCTTGGCGAGGTTCTCTAACTTGCTTCCCCTATGCTCCGTCGCGGCCTTGCTATACTGGCCAATAGGGGGGGCGGGGGGAACCCTACAGAGTTTAAATTATATTACTAGGTATTAATTTATAATTAAATTACAATAAATCACAAGGGCTTGATTTTTAAATATGACCAAGTCTAATTATTGAATTGAATTTTGCGTTATTTTGACTGATTTGGATAATAATCTAACATGTTATGGGTGTTTAAATAATATTAGTATTTCATATTTTTGTATAAAACTAAACAATTATTAAGTTATTTTCTATAGGATGTATTTAATTAACTAGAATATTATGACACGTTTTTGTAAAAACTTTAATAACGTACAGTGCTTTGTATAGGTGACAAGCTATGAAGCGAGTCGTTTAAAAAGAAAAAAGCTACGAAGCACGATTTTGGAATTAGCACCACAAGGTTAATAACTTGATCATAAAACTAGGATTAATACACATTAACTAGTTTAGATAAATAAAGTCCATTATTTGTGTAACGACCCAATCCAATATTATTAGGGATAAATTATGGATAATTTCATTGGGCTTAAATTAGGTTAATGGGCCAATATTATAGAAGCCCAATTGAGATTGATTTGATTATTTTAGATAGGCCACAGGCCCATAAATTGTTCAAAGAAAGTATGAAGCTCAATAAATGAGTTGAATCCCATTTAATAGATCAAGTGGGCCCTAACTAATTGGTAATAGCTCAAGAACTTTTCTAAAAGCCCATAAAAATTTTATTGGATGAGTTACGTTTATTTTGGACTTTGAGAATTAAGGCTCGGTTTATTATAAACTCCAAGCACGTGAAAGTGTTCAACTCCAAACATAATTACTATTCCACATTCCTCTTCATAATACAACTTTACAAAGTCACGCCCCAATAGAAGTGTATCCCAATAGAGTTACAACTTTACAAATCGCTTCACATTAAATTTCCTAAACCGATTCCCTATATATATATATTATATATATACTGAACATCATGCATAGTACGTGCATCACATTCTTCTTCAAGTTTACTTTAATTCCTTGGTTACCCTTAGCACCCTGCAAGAGACCTCACTCACGCACAGCGTCCCTTCGCTTAAAACCAACTCATGCCCCAAGTCGCAAGTCCTCCACCGAGAGAGACTAGATTTTAGCCACCTCCACACACACAACCAATGCTCATCGTAGCTCAACCCAAGACTACACAGTTTTGAGCCATCGATGAACCACCCCAACTGCCCTAGTCCACCGTAAGCCACGAACAACCCCATATGGCAAGCCCCTGTTTTACCACCCGAAAATAGAGCAACAACGAAGCCCAATCGTGTTCTTTTCCTCCACACCTACAACTTCAATGTTGATGTCATGTTTCATAGCCTGGGAAACTCCACATTGCTGAGCTCGGTCTGGATCCTATTGAGATTGAGAATGGGGGCTCGAGGAGTAGTGGTACCTCCAATGCCTTAGTCAGTTGTTGGGATGAAGTAAAAGAAAGAAGTATTCAATCAGAGAGAATGTGAGCTGAAGTATGAAAGAGTCTGAACCCCTCCCTTGGCTGGGGGTATTTATACTTAGCTGGGGTGATCCCCAAGGTGGAGATGGTGGGTGTGCCGCTTTGTGCTGGGGTCGGATGTCCCTGCCAACTCCCTACTGTGCAACAGTTCTGCCAGACCTGATTGCTGCTGTCACTATCCCCCCAGGAGGCACGTTGTTGTGTGACGAGCCCTGAGATGCATTAAATGTGGAGTGGCTCCTTGTTGTGGTGTGCCCGCCTCCATCCCATTAAATGCAGCGTGGTTCCAGTTAGGTACATCCATCCCTCTGAATTGTCTGGATGCTAGGGTTCATGGAAAGGGGATGTCCCTGAATGTTGGCCAATAGTGGTGTCAGAAAGTCCTGCCCTTCCATCCTCTTGTCAGCGTGCCATGCCTGGTCGCTTCCCCTCCTGGGCTGACCTAGCCCAACCCTTGTCCTCAGGCCTCGGGACGCTTTGGGCCCCATGGGCCGAGCGTACTCTCCCAGCCCGGCCTAGCAAATTCCTAACACACATGTGGTGGGAATTCAAAACATTCTTGTCATGCCTTCCATGGGCGCGTTGCTCGCAGTCATTAACATAAATGCACTTTGACTCTCATTGTCTTTCCAACTTCCCAACTCAGAGGGGTGCCTCTCCCTACGACTCGGGCCGTTCATTAGCCCATGCTCTCCACGCGCCCGACGTGACTTCCCACGTTTGCACAGCCCTGTGTCGGTTGAGCTGCCCGAGGCCACATACCCACGTCCTAATGGTTGGATCGGGCGGGGCGCGTCACGCCACATCCTGGGCCATTCATTGGACCATGCACCTGTTGGCTTCCCGAGGCCACCTACCCATATCATTCAACGGGGCATCGCATCAATTTCTACGGTCCCTACGTCTTTAGACGGTTGGATCTGTTGGGGTGCATCTCCCCAGGTCCCTGGCCATTCATTGGACCGTGCACTCTACGCGCCCGACAGGACTCTCACTTTTGCACAACCTTGCGCCATTTGGGCTTCCTAAGGACATCTGATTATAAAGTTTAGGCTTTAGAGTTTTTCTCTATTGCAGCCTTCTCCCCATTTTCTTCGTTCGCTGCCTGTTGAGTTCTTCTCCACTCGCTGCCTCCTCTATTTCCCAACCTTTCCTTCTTCCCTTCCGTCGTCGTTTTGTTCTACAGCTTTGATGGCCCTGTAGTCCAAGCCCTTGTACTTTGCTGGGAAGCGCTGGGAGTCATTGGTCTCCTAAGACAACCTCCGTTCGTCTAGGGCGAAATACAATATCCTTGCGTTGGTGGTTCTGAAGGTCCCAGGGTGCTGTGTGGTAGTCGTGGATGCTGAAGGGGGATGGTGGGCCGCATGGTGCTCTACCCCCTCATGTTCGCTAATGGGTTTCGCCTTCCATTGCTGCCCCATTCATGACGTCCTTAGTTTCTTGAGGTTGGCCCTCGCGTAGCTTCACCCGAATGCCTAGCGGCTCCTAGTGGCTAACTGCATCATTTATTGTAAGGTGCTCAGTGCCAGCACAGAGGAGTATCCCGAGTTGACAGCTTGGGAGTTCTTGTCTGTGTACCGGGTTCTGCAGCTCGACATGAGTTTGTGCAACTTTCAGGGGCGCATGGCTGGGAGGCGCATCCCTAGCCATGTGCCAACCTTCAGTCATGGCACTCGCATATCAAGGATTGGTCTCGAAAGTTTTTCTTTCTTTCAGGCTCAGGATGGGAGTACCCCGAGGGAGAAAAGGACCACGTGCAGTTTCCCACTCAGGCCATCTAGGCGTACATCCCTATAGCCAAGATCTTGTCCTTCGACTTGTCCCGAAGGGAAGAGGCCAGGTTAGCGATGATGCTATCCTGGGTATTGGCCCACCCTTATGACGTGCAGACCGATGTGGTGTTGTCTAAGGTCAATATCAGGAGCTTTTTGACCACTTCTGATCGCTCGTACGTGCTCGGAAGAGACTTCTAGAGGGACCCCTCATCTCCTTGGGGTCAAAAGCATCACCCAAGTTCTCTTGCGACCGGCAGTAAAGGGAAATGGCCAAAGGTGGTTCATGACTAGGCGGGCAGGGCTCCTCGTTTCTAGTGGTTTTGAAACTGAGTTTGATTGAGTAGCTATGCTCCTCCCCAAGGTTTTTGATGATCTACACTCCTACCCTCAGCCCGGTAGCCTTCGACGTAGACCTGCCAGAGCTTGCCTTGGGGTGCGATAGGCATATCTTCGAGGAAGTCTGGGAATTTGGCTATGAAATCTACCAGCACTTGCCCCTTGATTGTTGTGCAAGGGAGGTACTCGATGTCGAACTTGCTCAATTGAATCTCCCAATTTGTCATCCAACCAGACACATTGGGCTTCTGCAGTAATTTTCTGAGGGGAACATCAATGAGTACCTACATCGGGTGGGCTTGGAAGTATGGCCTTACTAATGCAAACACTAGCAGCGTCTTCATTCGGGGGTATCTAGCCATGGCTCATTGAAAAGCACAGCTCGTGTGATGGGTCCCTGGTCTCCTCCCTCGCTGCGGACTTGTACAATAGATACGGTGCTCAGGGTCATGGCCAGGTATACAGTCAAGCTTTACCCTGGCTTGGTCCGACCGAGAAGTGGCGGGTGGGCCAAATACTCCTTTAGCTCGCTTTAGACCAAACGACATCGCTTTGTAGCAGTAGAGTCCCCAGTCACTAATGAAGGCTGTCTTCTCCTCATCGCCTGGTTTCATCCTGATCTGATTGTACTCCGAGTACGCATCCATGAAACTGAATTGGGGGTGTCTGGCCATTGAATCCACTATTAGGTTTATGTGCGGTAGTGGGAAGTTGTCCTTCGAGCAAGCCTTGTTCAGGTCGGTGAAGTCAATACAGATGTTCCACTTCCCACTTGCCTTCTTCACTAGGGACCACATTAAAAAGCCATTTGGGATAGTGGGCTTCCCTGATGAACCCCGCAACTTGGAGACAATCCACCTCCTTGACGATGGCATTTGGGATAGTGGGCTTCCTAAGGAACCCCGCAACTGGGAGACAATCCACCTCCTCGACGATAGCTATGTACTTCTCTGCACTAAAACTACGATGCTTTTGCTGCCTTAGGATCCACACTTAAGGCGATGTTTGATGATTGCTGTGTCGATTTTGGGCATTTCTTCATGGCTCTAGGTGAACACGTCTTGGTGCTATATGAGGAGAGGCTTTACGGATCTTCTTAGCTCATGAGACATTTTGGTTCCCTCACTTTCTTCATCCAGCTCTGTCAGGGTCAGAGGTGGGTGTAGGTTGGCACCATCTCGCACTCCTTTAAGAGCTTGGACCTCCTTGGCCTCCTGTTTCAGTTCCCGAGCATAGAATTCCCATGCCAGGACCTGCTCACCACTGATCTCGCCCACTCCTGTAGGAGTTGAGAATTTCATTTTCAAGTGGAAGGTGGAAATTTCCCCGCCCTTAGCTTGTTCAAGGTTGGTCCCCCCAAGATTGCATTGCAGGAGGAGGGGGCCTTTACCACTAGAAAATCCACCATGTAGCTGTCGTTCTTGGGGCCTTCCCTGCTAGGATGGACAAGGTGATAGAACCAATCAGCTAGACTACGTCTCTAGAGAAGCCTTTGAGGGGCGTCAAAGTTCAGGTGCAACCGATTGGGCGTGATCGCCATCCGGACGAAGACTTCCCACAATAGGATATCGGCAGAACTACCATTGTCAATCAGGACCTTTCTCGTCGTGTAGTTGGCAATCTGCACGTTCACTATACTAAAGTTTCGTCGCGGGGGTCAAGAATGTTGTCCTCATCCTTTTCATTGAAGGTTATGACAGTCCCCTTGAGTGCCATGTTCACCCTTTCCTTGAGGCATATTGGGAGGTTGTGAGCCTTTTCACCCTTCCCTTAAGGCATCCTTGAAAACCCAAGGTTGATTTTGTCATGCCATCCTACATCCTCTGGAGTGTCTTCACCTTTTCCCTTGAGGCATCCTAGGTAGGATGCAGTAGTTTTTGTCCCCTTCCATCAATACATCCGAAGGAAGCCATTCCTTCGAGGTTATGACAGTCCCCCTGAGTGCCATGTTCACGCCTCATTCAAGGTATCTTTGGGAGAGGCTAGGGCTGTCTTCACTCCTTCCCTCGAGGTATCCTCTGGAAGTTGAGGTAGATTGTAGATTCCCATGAGGCAATTGATATCCTCAGGAGGCAATTGTAGATTCCCATGAGGCAATAGATTCCTCAAGAAATGCGTCTATTTTCACCCTCGAGGGATCCTTGAAAAGAAGCTTGGGCCGTTTTTGCTGCACCCTCCCTCAACGCATCCTCAATAAGTAGCGACAGTCTTGGCCCCCCCCTTCGGTCAAGGCATCCTCAGGAGGTTATGCCGGTCTTCCCCCACTTCCCTTTAGCTACCACGAGAAGCTAGTGCCTTCTATACTGCACTGTCCTCCCTTGATAAGTTCTCGGGAGGTTGCACCAATCTTTGTCTCCCTCCCTCGTGGCATCATTGGGAGGTTGAGGCCGTCTTCACTGTCCTTCCCTTGGGTGCATCTATCATGGGAATGGGGGGCCAGCTTTCACTGGACCGTCCCTTCTAGTGAGTCTAGTGCCATCCTCACTCCCCCCCCTCCTTTTCCATCGAGGTGGATCAGGAAGTTGGGCTGACCTTTTGTCGAGGTCGGTTGGGAAGCTGGGGCCGGCTTTCGCCGCACCCTCCCTTGAGCAATTCCTTGGAAGCTATTGCCACCCTCGCTCCTATTTTCCTCGTAACATGCTCCAGAAGCTGGTGCCTTCACCACCTCTTTCTCGAGGCATGCTTGGGAAGCTAGGGTTAGCTTCGTTCCCCTATCCCTCGAGGCATCCTTGGGAAGCTAGGTGGGTCTTTGCCACCTCTTTCCTTGAGGCATACTTAGGAACTTAGGGGTGCAGAACCTGAGGCTAGCTTCACCCCCCTACCTTCCCTCGAGGTTGGTTGGGAAGTTGCGGTCGACTTTCGCCGCACCCTCCCTTGAGCAATTCCTGGGAGGCTAGTGTCACCCTCACTCCAATTTTCCTCCAAGCATGCTCGGGAAGTTGAGGCAGTCTTCACCACCCCTTTCTCGAGACATGCTGGGTGGGTCTTCGCCACCTCTTCCTCGAGGCAAGCTTAGGAACCTCAAGCTCTATTTATAGTAGACTTTAGTGTCGAACCATGTAAATATGGGTCATCTTTATTTCTTGCCATAAACCATGAACAAACACCCCAAATACACTACCAGCAAGAACCACCACATGATAGGAGTGGGTCATCTAACTACATTGTCGAGGCCAAAAAATGCATCAACAACTTCTGCACTCTCACTATGTAAGGTTTTCACTTTGTTAAACAAAGGTTCATTTACAACACAAACTGGAGAGGAAACAACATAAATATGATTTGGGCTTTTGTGTTGCACCCTACAAGATGGAAACCAAAATTGTTGCCTTACATAGTAGAACATAGTAGGATGGAAGAAAAGTTGATCTGATAGAAGAATTACGGGTAATTTTATGAACCAGAACATACTAATTGTAGCCTTCAAAGTTCAATATTTTAATCACTGAAAAAAAGGTGCATCAATACCAATTGCATATATTTTGCTTGAATTCCTTGCATACCTCGTTCCTGATCATCAGGCCCTCCGGTATGTCTGCCTAGACCATTATTTTCTCCGATGCTCTTGATCAACTCGTTTGCATACTTCCCACGTCTACACAAAATCAAATCCCTAAACAAAAAGGCAAAATCAGAAATGAAAACCAGATTGTAATTGCCGACTAGTGAATATAGAAGAAATTTGCTGCCATAATGTTTTAGTGTCAACCCAGAAATTTAAAAAACTAATTATACGTTCTTCCTTTTCTTCAAAGTCTTATGAGCAAATGACCTTCTCAATATAGTCTGCATTTCCTTCTAACCCATCGATCAAGGACACACAGATATTGCCCCTTATATATTTTTAGACTCATCAGCATTTTATGCTGCGTAACAATACCCATTATCAGTCCAAGTAGTCGTTTGTAACAAATTAAAAACAATATCTGTTTTTAAAATTTTCAACCCACGACTTGGGTTGATTTTGTTTGTTACAAACGACGAAAAACTCACGAAGAAGCTGAAATTTTCATCACCGAGAAGAATACAAAAGAATCATTGACAATTTTTCCTAACCCCCAAAAAGAATAAAAAAACAGACATTTCAAAGCAGAAAATTTTAATATAGCAGAAATTGAAAGTTGGATGCAAAGCAGAAAATTTTGTCACGATTAGAGTTCATAGATTATCTTGATTTCAAACAACGTCAATTATCTCTAAACTCAAACCAAGAAGCCTAGAAAGACTCACTCCAATGGGTTTCTCAGAGGAAGAGGCGCTTGAATTTCTTTCTTATTAAAGGGTAGTTTTCACCTATTTAAACCCATTTCCAGATTCAATCTATTCCCAAGAAAACCAAATCCTATTGCAATTTCGGCAAATAGATTGTATATTAAAAGGAACACCAAGTTGCTGATTACGCCCAATAGAGCAAAACAGTAATGAAATCAATGTCTATTTCACAGAGTTAAATACATCAGTGAATAAACGGAAATGGATTTACACCTGAGAAAAAGAGAATGGAAAGTGCTCCTGCTGCAGAGGAATGGCAGCTCTCGTTGTCAAATGCTGCTCTTGTTCTTGTTTTGTGTTCGTCAACAAGGATTATTATCATATTTATAAAGAAAAATATAAAACTCCAACATCCTAATTCTTCATGAAAATCTGACCGTTGTGTGAAGCGAAATGCAACGGCTATCCGATTTAAAGCTCCAACATTTTAAATTCAAGTTTTTGAGAGAGACGTGCAAACCTAGGCTATTACTTATCGCTACTATCCCATAGCGACATTCCGCAATGCGCCACATTAATTCACAAACTGTTTTATTTTTTTTATTTTTATAATAAACGTGATCTCATTAATCAACATCAAACACTTACATGAAACACGATAGTACGAAGTAAAGGAATCAAATCAACTCATATCCTTAGTAACCAAAGGAATAATACAGGTTGGACATATCTCAATATCATAAACATCTTCACTGCAATCGAGTGCAGCCTTTGCTAACATGTGAGCTGATTAGCCTCACGATATTATATGTGAAACTGACCAAGCAGCAACCGAATTTAGAATAGTTTTGGCATCTGTTATGAGACATCCACCCATGCTCCAATTGGAACTATCTTGGTTCAGTAGGTCCACTACCTGTTTTGAGTCCCCCTCCAGGCATAACTGCCTTAATCCAAGATCCTTGCAAAAAAAAGTTGCCATAAGGAGCCCATAGGCTTCCGCAACAAAAGGATTGCCTCTTAAGATTCTGTTAGCACGAAGGGCGCCTATCACAAGACCTTGATGGTCTCTGATGAGTACACCTATGCCAATTCTCCCTTCCCTCGATTGCACAGCTGCATCCCAATTGACTTTTAGAATCCCTACTGCAGGTTGTGTCCATCTATGTGCCCTTGCCAGAGGGTTTGAATTAAGACCAGTTTCCTGTTTTGAGGGCCTCCTTATTAGAGAAAAGTTCTGTCTTATATCTGATCTGTGACTTCCTATGGGTGTTTAAAAGCTTTCCCATGCAAACAATCATTTCTTCTAGACCATATCACCCTCATTGTGACTGCAACCTCATCTAGCTCCACTGGATCAAGAGTGCCAACCAGGCCTGCCCAAACATTGAAAATCAAGTCACTTTGGAGAGATAGTTTCTGTACTTTCTTTGGACCTTGACACCACACGTCTTTAGCACCAATACATCCCCATAAAGCATGGCCAAAAGTCTCAGGTTCTTGGTTGCATATTAGACAGAGGCTGTCCTCTACTACCTTTCTCCTTTTTAGATTATCCAGAGTGGGGAGAGCCTCACTGCATGCTCTCCATAGAAACACCTTGGTGGTAGGAGGTACTTTTAGTTTCCAAATTGTCCTCCACACTTGGAAGTCCCTTTTTTTGCCTGATGATTCCCCCTTCTTGCTCTCTTTCCATTTCTTTGCTGAGAAGGTATCCACTTTTGACTGTGTATATGTTATTAGGAGTAAACTGCCATATTAATTTTTCTTCTCTCCCCCCTAAACTGATGGGAATGGCTTTGATATCCTCTATTTCCTGATGAGTAAAAAGTTCAAAAACGAGAGATTCCTGTCATTGCTTCAGCTGATGATCAATGATATCACTAACTTTGTCACACAAGAAATCTACTTCTCGAGGAGTCAAGATCTTTTGGGCAGGTAATGAAGGGATCCATCTGTCTTGCCAAATGTTTATCTTATGGCCATTGCCAACCCTCCATATAAGACCTTTCTTTAACAGTGTTAGGCCAGCATGAATGCCTCTCCATGCAAAGGAAGGCCTTGTCCCCAACTTTGCTTCAAGCAAATCACCTTTGTTAAAGTACTTTTGCTTTAAGATTTGTGCCACAAGGGATGTTGGATTTTGAAGGATCCTCCATCCCTGCTTTGAGAGTAAAGCAAAATTAAAGCATCTTAGATCTCTAAACCCAAGACCTCCTACTTCCTTGCTGCCACTGAGTTGCTTCCAATTGACCCAGTGAATTTTGGAGGAGTCTTCATTGAATCCCCACCAAAACTTCCTAAGAATCTAATTCAACTTCCTGGTAATAGATGCTGGTAGCAGAAACATTCCCATTACATAGGTGGGGATGGCTTGTAGGACTGCCTTGGGCAAAATCTTCTTTCCTGCTGCAGAGAGAAAAGTAGTCCTCCAATTAGTAACTCGAGTCCTGGTTCTGTCAATAAGGGAATGGAATGAGGCAATCTTTTTTCTACCCACCAAAGCACGTAAGCCCAGATATCTTTCAAAACTAGAAGTGGATTGGACACCTGCTAGCTGCAAGATCTGTTGTTGAGTTACTTGGGGAGTGTTCTTACCAAAGAAAATGGCAGATTTGTCCTTGTTAAGTACCTGTCCTGATCCTTTCTCGTATAGTTCAAGGATATTAAGCACACATTTGATTTCCTCATGCTTTGCTTGACAAAATAAGAGGCCGTCATCAGCAAAGAAAAGGTGATTACAGTGATTGGGCCTCTACCAATTGAAACAGGAGTTAACTTGCCACATGCCTCAGCTTGACTTAGAAGAGAAGTGAGGGCTTCTGCACAAGATAAATAAATAAGGGGACAAGGGGTCCCCTTGTCTTAGGCCCATTGAAGGCACAAAACGCTGTTGGGGTTCTCCATTTACAAGAATAGAGTAAGATACAGAATTGAGGCAAGCTTGGATGATATGAATCCAGTGTACAGGAAAGTCCATCTTGATCATGATGGCTTCAATGAATTTCCACTCTACCCTATTGTAGGCATTGCTCATGTCCAATTTAAGGGCCATGAAGCCTTTTTTGCCTTTCATTATAGAATTCATAGAGTGTTGAATCTCATAGGCTACCATGGTGTTATCAGATATGAGCCTTCCAGATACAAATGCACTCTGGTTGGGGGCAATGATCTGGGGCAGTATCTTTTTCAGTCTATTTGCAATGGTTTTAGACACAATCTTGTATAATACATTACAGAGACTGATAGGCCTATAATTAGCTATTTTTTTGGGGCTTTGAACTTTGGGGATAAGTGAAATATATGTATCATTAACGTCATTGAGTGAGCCACCATGATTGAGAAAATTAAGAGCATAACTGCACACTTGTTCACCAACTACCTCCTAGTGTTTTTGATACAATTGAGCAGGGAACCCATCAGGACTTGGCGACCCTAAAGGGTTCATATGAAATACAACCGCATTGATGTCTTCCCTAGTGAAAGGATTTAAAAGCCAAGCTTTCATGTCCATATCTAGTTTAGTGTACATTGCATGCAAACAGTGCTCAACAGATGAAGGGTGGGAAGTGGTAAATAAAGAGGAGAAAAAACCTGTGAAGACCTCTCCAATTTCTGACTGTTTAGTAACACATCTTCCTTGAGAATCCTCTATGCTTTTGACTGCATTGATCTTCCTTCTCTGGCTCACCTGCATGTGAAAGTATTGAGTGTTCTTGTCACCATGCTTGAGCCAGTGTTGCTTCGCTCTTTGCTTCCATTTGATATCATTTGCTGTTATGGAGGATACCACCTCCTCTTGAATATGTTTCATAGTTGCTAAGTGCTCACTTGTACCAGTGTTCTGAAGGTGCCCAATACTTTGTTTCCCCTTTGTGATAACCATATCTTCTTGTTGCTTAAGTGTCTGCCTCCAGCTCAAAAGATCCTTTTGGCATAACTCAAGCTTGGTCCTTAGTAGTTTGGCCTAACACTCTGTTGTACAAGTTTTCTACCATGCCTCACTCACCACCTGCTGGCATTCTTCCTTCAGTTCCCAGGCCATTTCATATCTAAAGCACAATCTTCGTTTCTTCCTCCCATGATTAGTGTTATGTAAACTAATTGACAAGGGAGAATGATCAGACTTAATGGCAGGGAGAACATTGCATACACCATATATATAGAGATCATTCCATTCCTTGTTTCCAAGAGCTCTATCAATTTTTCTTTTGTAAAGTCCCTGCCATTTCTATTATTCGACCAAGTAAACTCATGCCCATGTGATTGTATGTCATTGAGACCACAACATTCCACAGCTTGTCTAAATTCCTCAATCTGTTTTTATGTTCTACTGGCTCCACCTATCTTGTCACTTTGATGGAGGATCTCATTAAAATCCCTAGCGCATAACCAAGCTATAGAACTAGTTGGTTTAAGCATCTTTAACAGTTGCCAACTACTGCTTCTCTTCTTTGTATTAGGATGCCCATAGAAACCTATGAATTGCCATGTTGGTCCACTTCCTTCCTCCTGGATCAAAGCACTAATATGCCATCTTGTATAATTGATGACTTTAACACTCCAATCCTCTTTCCAAAGGAGACCAATACCCCCACTAAACCCCACACAATCCACTGAAAAACACCCATCCATCTGCAGACATCTCCTTACTACCTCCATTCTACTCCTTCTGCATTTAGTTTCCACTAGGAAAACTAAGTTGGGATACTTTTCCTTAGTTAAGTTCCTAAGGAAATTAACTGTCCGAGGGTTCCCAAGCCCTCAGCAGTTCCACACCAAGATGCTCATTGATGATGGCAGGGCTAGGAACCAGCCTCTGCCTTAGCCATGGTAATTCCTTTGGTGTCATAGCATATCTTTGTCTTCTTTGCAATAGATTCCTGCAAAGGTAAACTCCTTTTACAACCCCTCGCATATTTGTTCCTCGCAGTACATTTTGAGATGTCAACCAAGATCGAGTTACCCTTGCCTTATGTGCCTTTTGTGTTAGTTACACACTTACGAGCTTTCCTTTTCCATTTCCTCAATGTACTCATACCATTAACATCAATTGATGTCATTGTAATATCTTTGCCATGTAAATTATCCTGAAACACCCTTTTTTTTATCATTTTTTTTAAAACCACATACCTCAACAGTAGGTGCTACCACACTGCCTTTATTGATTTCCTGCGTTCCCATTTCAAGACCTATTTCCCTCGTAGGTCCATGAGGGCTATAAGTCCCTGATATTAGGTTGGCTGTAGCATCAATCCCCACGTGAGGACCATGGTTCTCTTGGAGGAAAGAGGGTTCTAAACACCTATCACCCTCCTGTACAAAGGTAGCATGTGCATGCTCAGAGGGTTGACTTACCTCCTGGCTTTTAAACATGTTCCCGAGGCATGGATCATTAGAAGTTCCTACTCCTACTTTGCCCTCTGTTGAAGGCAGATATGGGCTTGCACAAAATCCTCCTTCCTTATTTTCCGCTGTCACCTTCTCCTTTTCCTCTGTCGCCTTTTCTGGATAGACCTCTGGTACATTGTGTAGTGAAACTTCTTGGACCAAAGTGCCCTCTCCACCTTGCTGACCCCTCTGTTGGTTGTTTCCGCCCTTAGAACCACCGTATCTATGGGTATCAAAGATGTTTGTATTTCTAGGTTGTCCTCGAAGCCATGGACCAAACTGAGTTGAGGGCTGTGTCTCTCCATGTTGACTAGTACGTGATCTCAAGCACCATTTTCCTTTATGATTAAGAACACCACAATGAACACAAAAATTTTGCAGTCACTCGTAATAATGGTTTGTTGAGGTCCACTGCCACCCTTACTCTAAGACACCTCCCCCATGCACAACCATCTGCCTCTGCCTCAACTCTAATGACAGGGCCTATGGACTCTGCAAACTGCTCTCCAAAACTTTCTGTCATGACTGATAGTGGAAGGTTGTGGAGTTGTATCTAGAAGGGTTCAAAGCGAAACTGCAGTGCCTCTATGGATACCTTGTCATCCACCTCCATCATGGTGGGGAGGTGTCTGTCAAAGAACCATGGACGTCCACTCAGGACCCTTTCTTTGTCTTCTATTTTCTGAAAATAACAAAAAGCATTATTCACCAAGCTCCTTAAAGGTCACCCACCCTTCCAACCTCACGCTTTCTCCCAGAGAAAGGAAAGGCACTCTTCTCGTTTAACAGCTTCAATTCACAAATTGTTGATGCCATAGATCTATAAACTGCCTCTGCAGAACTTATAGAGACAGTTGATTAGTTTTTGGATTTCCAAGAAATCAGTGAGTCCCCAAGGAAAATATAAAAACTAGTGACACTTCTCCTAGTGTCTACACAGCTTGCCTAGTCTGCATCTGCAATGGCCTTTAAGTGTAACTTTGATTTTGGGGATAGAAAGAGGCAGTAGTACCTTTGATGTATTGAAGTACTCTATTTGTTGCTGCAAGGTGTGTATGAGTGGGTTTGTCCATGTATTGAGAAAGAACTTGCACTGAATATGAATTGCCAGGCCTTGTAATGGTTAAATATATTAATCAACCAATTACAACATTTTATGGTGTTCGATCATTAAGCCAATTTCCCTCTGTTTTGCTAAGTTTCAAATTCTGCTCTATTGGAAAATTCTGCACTTTACTTCCCAGCATTCCACTATATTCAAGAATCTCTAGTGCATATTTTCTTTGACTGAGTATGATTCCACTAGCTAACCTAGCTATCTCAATACCCAGAAAATATTTTAAAGGTCCTAAGTCCTTTAATTTGAATTTGTTTTTTAGAAAAATAGTGAGTTCTTGAACAGCATTCATGTCATTGGAAGCTATCAAAATGTCATCTACATAAACAAGTAGAGCTATAAAGGATGAACCCGTGACCTTAGTGAGAAGTGAGTAGTCTATAGTTGATTGTATGAAGCCATGTGTGATCAAAGTTCCTGAAAATTTGCTAAACCATTGTCTCGAGGCTTGTTTCGAGCCATAAAGAGACTTAAGAAGGTTTCATACTTGTTAATTCTCCCCTTGTTTAGCAAATCCTGGTGGTAAGCTCATATAAACTTCTTCATGAAGTTCACCATGCAAGAATGCATTATTGACATCTAATTGAGTTAGATGCCAATTAAAATGGAAGCAAGGACCAAAACTGTCTTAAAAGTTACCATTTTAGCTACTGGAGAAAAGGTTTTATAATAATCAAAACCTTCTAATTGTGTGTAACCCTTGGCCACTAATCTGGCCTTGTACCTCTCAATTGACCCATCAGACTTGATTTTAACTTTGTAAACCCGTCTACATCCAATGGCAGATTTACCAATAGGTAAAGTAGTTAATTCCCATGTATGGTTTAGAAATAGGATTTTGGTTTAGAAATAGTACATAAGTTGAGAGTGAAAGCTTTATGAGATGGTTAGAGTTGATGATAAGAAAGTGTTGAAGCTAGTGAATGGGGAGTACCTGCTTGTAGAGGACCATCAGGAGAGGAAGACTGAAGTGGAGTCTGAGAGGGAAGAAGCATGTGATGAAAATCAGACAAGTAGCCAGGAACTCTTCTAATTCTAGTAGAGGCACGAGTAGGTAAAAAGGGAGGATTAAGAGGTGAAGAAGGAGGTTCTATATTTTGAGGTGAATGAGAGTTATCTGAGTCTAGAGAAGGCATGGTGAAAACAGAATCATGAGGTGAATGAAAGGAGAAATCATGGGAAGAATCAGGTGATGATAAGGGTGGTACAAGAGGAGAGGTATCATTGGAAGGTGGAGGTGGCAAACCAGAAGTAATAAAGGGAAAAATTGTTTCATGGAATACTACATCCCTTGATATAAAAACTATTTTAGTGGCAAGATCAAAAAGTTTGTACCCCTTTGAAGCATATGGATAACTAATAAAAACACACTGAGTAAGAACAGAAGTATGCTATACTTGAGATATTGGAAAGGGTGAGAGGAAGAGAAGCATGCTATACTTGAGATATTGTAAGAAAATGATAGATTGGCAAAATGAGTAGTAGAACCTATGGGCTTCACAGAGTTTGAATTTAGTAGAGAAATCTGTTGCTAGTACTGCTCAGTGGTGAAAGACATAGTGGATGCTACCATTGGAGAAGAAACATTAGATTGGGATAGAGAATCATAAGAAGCATGAGTTGAATCCGAGGTAGTAGTGATAGTTGTTGTAGATGATTTATTTTTGAATTTAAAACTAGGTGGGAAGCCATGTAGTTTGTAGCAACGATCAACGGTGTGGCCTAAAATACAACAATGCCTACACAGAGGTCTTTCTTTGGCACGAGAGAGAGGCTGTCTATTGGCTTTGGTATAGTCTTGTTGAGATAAAAGAGCTATAGGTTCCACAGGAGGGGTGGGAAGAATCTCAAGTTGTCTTTCCTCTTGATGGACTAGAGAAAAAACTTGATTAATGGGTGGGAGGGGCATCATAAGAAGGATATGAGCTCTAACTGCTGAAAAGGATTCATTAAGACCAACTAGAAATTGAATGACATATTCAGAGTGTTGAGCCGCAACAACTTCTATGAGGGCATTGCATGAACATACATGGAGGGGTTTGTAGTTATTGAGTTCATCCCACAACCCTTTGAGAATAGTGAAATTGGCAAAAATAGAAAGAGCCCCTTGAGAGAGACCATAAAGTTTTCTCTGAAGTTGAACTATCTGTTGGCCATTAGCTTGAGAGAAACGATCTCTTAAGTCATCCCAAACTTCTTTGGCATTGGTAATGTATAAAACACGTTTGGAAATTTCTTTGCAAACAACATTTAAAAGCCAAGAGAAAATCATCTTGTTGCAACGACACCAAGCTCCAAAAAGAGAGTTATTCTCATCAGGACAAGCAAGAGTTCCATCAAGAAAAGCCTGCCTGTTTTTGGCTTCAGAAGCAATGAGCATGGATTGATGCCAAGAATGATAATTGTCCCCTGAAACAGAGAGGCTTTGGGAAACAAGCATTGCACCTGGGCTCTCCAAATAATGGAGGTAATAAGGGTTTGAAGGATGATCTAGGTTCACAGTAGGTGGAGGTTGAGCCATGAGAATTTTGTTTGGTGACCAAGAAAAGCAAGGAAAGAAGGAACACGAAAACACTTTTCTCAACAGTTCTCTGATACCATGGCAAAAATAGAATAGAGGAATGGAAGAAAAAGCTGTAAAGAAGATTCTCTTTTGAAATTGAGGAGGCAATACAAAAATACAGTACAATGGAAAGGTGCTTGTCATGACCAATATATACACAAGGCCTCCGCTCTATACTGACTGTGAGGCAAAAGGACAAAAAGAATCCTAACAGACTTTAACAAACATATTGACGTGTATAGGACTATAAATATACATATATGAAAATAAACAATATACACAAAATAACTTTTAACATATTTGGCAAGGTGATATATTGCCTGGCTACTGGCTGAGGGGTTCTGAGGTTTGGGTGAGTTGGAGCCAAAGGCATTTGATTGTAGTTTTTTATTGCCTTCTTTTATTTTAGGACAATTTAGGGTGATGAAAGGGTCGGTGAGTAGAGTTATTTGAAGAAGGTTTGGTAGTGTAAACTGCAAAGGATCCATTACCAGCAGCAATAGCAACATGTTGATGTTGGGTCTCTAGGAGGATTTCATAATTTAGTAGCTTAGTTGGGAAGTCTTAAAAGAACATGTCATTGTCACGAATTGAAAATGCAAATGCAGTTGTGAAAGAGTTGTATGTGGGGCTGAGTCCTCCAAGAGCAAATGAGATTAAATCTTCATCTAGGACAAGTTTGCCTAAAACAACAAGCTTTCTCAACAAGATTTAGTGCCTTGATTAAGATTGTCCAATTGTCACTTGAAATGGGAGATCCTTGATTTAGATGCAGTAGCATATTGACTTGCATGTGTATTCGATGTTAAGTACTAATGACTTACATAGATAGACTATTGTTGATGAGAGAGAACAAATGATTCAGCTTAATAGATTTTGGTCCTTTTTCTATGAAAGGACATAAGTTGGATTGACATTCTAGTACCACGATTTGTTTCTGAGAGAAATTTAGAGGACCTGAGTTTTGTACCATCAACTATCCCTAACATATCGTAGCTACAAAGAATAGGAAGAAATTGTGAGATGCAGCAAGGTTTACTCCATCCTTCACTAGGAAGATAAAAAACTCCTTCTCCATTTGCCTACATCTCCTTCGGATACTACTACAATGTTCGTAACTCGCTCTCCGAACCAACACTGTCATTTTGACTCCAAAGGCAAGGTTCGTGGTCGTCCCAAGTGCGATCACTATGGTGCTCTTAGACATTGGAAATCCATCTACTACAAGCTCCTTGGTTATCCCACCAATCGACAAGGACGACCACGCCAACACTCATCCTCCTCTTTAGATGAGCAACTCGGGTCCTATCCTATGGTGAACAGTGTCAATAGTCTTCCAAGTTCTTCAATGGACTGTGCTATCCCTGGCCTCACAGTAGAGCAATATCGAAAACTCATGGTCTTCTCTCGTTTACATCCTCCACCTTCCTAAACTTTGTTGGTATGTTATCCTCATGCAACCTTGTTTCTTCCCCACATGAATTGGATTGGGTCAATGATACAGGTGCAGAGGATCATATGCCCTCCCAATCTTCTTGTCTTGTGGATGTCTATCCACATGATACTCAGGGCCCCATTCAACTACCCACTGGTGATACCATTTCTATCCCTTAACTTGGCACCATTCACTTGTCCCCAAATCTTTCCTTAACTAATATTCTATATGTTCATTTTTTTAAATATAATTTATTGTCCATTAGTGAAATCACCGCAGCCCTCAATTGTGTTGTTTTATTTTATTTTTTACCCATTTTGTGTTTTTCAGGACTTGTCCATGAGGAAGCTGATTGGACTGAGTGAAGTACGTGATGGTCTCCACCACTACAAACCACTCCTTTACATGGCCTTACACTCTCAACGTCTTCACAATCATTCTCTTTGGGATCAACGTCTTGGTCACCCGTTCTCATCTTGTATTCCCAAAACTTTGTCAAATTTTCCTTTTAATTTCCCATGTGATGTTTGTGCACAAGGGAGACACACTTGTCTTCTTTTTTCATTAAATCCTAATGAAAGCTCTTTTATTTTCCATCGAATTTATTGTGATATACGGGGTGGTTATTCTACTGCTTGTAGTTCTGGTGCTCACAATTTTCTTAACCATAGTTGATGATTATTTTCAAGCCACATGGGTTTATTTGATGCATACAAAATTTTAAACATATATACATTTACATACCTCACCCATTTGCATGCCCAAATTAAAACTCATTTTCAATGGCCCATTCTTAACATTCGCACCGACAATGGCCAATAATTGTTTTCTTCTCAAATGCAATCTTTTTTTCACAATAATGGCATTTTTCATGAGCCTACGTGTCTCAAAACCCCTCAACAAAATGGGATTGCTGAATGCAAACATCATCACCTACTCAGTGTCCACTCATTGTTTACACTTGAAAGCACAACTTGCCATCTCCTTTTGGGGTGAATACATTTTAATCGCCACCTATCTCATCAATAGCACCACCTCTACTTAACTTGACCACAAATTACCCTATGAACTCCTCTTCAACAAGTCTCCTTCCTACAACCAGCTTCGCATTTTTGGTTGCTTATGTTATGCCCACACCCTTCTCTCTCATCGTGACAAACTTTCCCCCCATGCTATTCGTTGCATTTTTCTTGGGTATCCTCTCCATCACAAAGCATATAAGGTCTACGATTTAGAGAACCATTGTTTGCTTTATCTCTCGAGATGTCACCTTCATTGAAAATGTATTTCCCTTTCAACATCTACCTCCTTCTTCCTCTCAAACCCCTGTTACTCCCTCTTCTATTCCTGAGCCTACACCTCCAACTCCTCCCCAACCCCCATTGTCTACATCCATGACCTCCCTACCTTCTCCATCTCCATCCACTCACACTCGTCCTCAACATACCTTTACTCGACCTGCTTATCTTCAAGTTTACATTTGTCCACCATTACCCTCTTTGATATCCATGGCTTCACCCTCTCATCGACTCAACTCAGGAACAGTCCATTCTTTATCTTATTTTCTTTCTTATCATTGTGTTTCTAACCATCCTCATGGACCCTTGATCCAATCACTCCTCTTGGACCCTCGAACTCCTTCCTCCTAGTAATAGACTGATTGGTTGCAAGTGGGCATTCAAAACTAAACTTAAAGTAGGTGGATTCATTGAGCATCATAAAGTTCGTCTCATGGCCAAGGGATACACTCAGGTTGAAGGTCTCGACTACCATAACATGTTTTCCCTTGTTGCCAAGTTGGTCACAGTGTGATGTGTTCTTGTTCTTGCTATAGCTGCTACTCGGAACTAGTCTTGTGTTTGTCATCTTCAGAAATCTCTCTATGGCCTCAGACAAGCTTCTCGCAATTGGTTCTCTAAGCTAGACTCTATTTTGATTACTATTGAATTTCGACATTCTCAGGTTGATCATTCCCTCTTCACTCTTTTCCAAGGTTCATCTTTTACTCTCATTCTTCTCTATGTTGATGATGCAATGATCCCTCTGCCACCGAGATCAAGAGCTTCCATGCTCAAAAATTCAAAATCAAGGATCTTGGCTCTTTAAAATACTTTTGTGAAATTAGAAGTTGCCCGATCTCCTACTGGTATTTTTCTCAATCAGCGCAAATATTCCTTGGATATTCTCACTGATAGTGGTCATTTAGGCACTTGCCCATCTCATTTTCCCATTGAAGAGAACCTTAAGCTCACTGACACAGATGGTGCCCTTCTCTTTGATCTGAGCTCATATCGTCATTTGGGGGGTAGATAAATCTATCTCACCATTATAAGGTCGGACATTGTTTTCCCTGTCAACATTTTGAGTTAATTCATGCACCAACCACACCAACCACATTATGATGTTTTTGTTCTTATGCTACATTACATCAAATCATCTCATGGTCAAGGCCTTTATTCTCTGTGGATAACTCACTGCAAGTCTCTGCTTATTTAGACTCAGATTGGGCCAGTTGTCCTCTCACATTGGGCTAGTTTCTTTATCCAACTTGGCACTATTCCTATCTCCTGACATAGGAAGAAACAAGCCACAGTTTCTCATTCTTCTACTAAAGCTAAGTATCACGCCTTTGCCTACATTACCTATGAACTTGTTAGGATCAAGACACTCCTTAATGATATTATTGTCCCTCATCCTCTGCCAATGTTACTTTATTGTGATAGTCAAGTTGCTCTCCACATCGCTCAGAATCCGATTTTTCATGAACGTACGAAGCACATCAAGATCGACTGTCATACTGTTCGTTGAAAGTTATGATCTACATCCCATGTCTCGACCACCAATTAAGTTGCTGACATTTTCACCAAAGCCTTGGGCTGTGAACACTTTCAAATCTTATCACGCATGTTGGGCCTTATGGACCTTCATGCTCCAACTTGAGGGGGAGTATTATTGATCTTGTAGATCCCATCTTTATTATATTTTATTGTATTGACAACTTTAGTAAACTATTTCCTTCCTTTTGTGTTTCGTAGCATAAGGTATTTGAATCCCTCCTCTGTATTATATAGGCCCACTGTACATTTATTATGAAAATATACAAAAAAATTTCCTTCAATGGTGTCGCCTCTGTTTTGCTTACTTCCTAACATGGAGGATGGGACCAAGATGTTTTAAGAGGAATCCAGATAGTGGGTTAATGGACAAGGAAGAGAAAGTTGTGTTTGACTACACATCTAACCTTATGATTGTTCATCTAGGTTCCGGCCCGGGAACCCTGGTATACCTGGACAAGAACAAGGGTTTTAAACCTTGGCCAGAACCCGAATGAATCCGAGTTTTTTAAAACCAGGATTCTGGGTTCTGGGTTCAACCCGGTTTTTTATTTTTTATTTTTTTTAAACAATGGAATTCACAAAAAAAAAAATATAAAAAAATATAGTTGTAGTTTATTTCATTGGGCCCGTTAGAAAATGTAATTTTTTCAAATTACTCATGAGTACATGTAACATACTAAACTTATATTTGGGGTTTATAAATAAATCATTTAGTTATTATTTAGTTATTATTTAGTTATTATTTAGTTATTATTGTTATGATTATTATTTTTATCAATATTAAGGTTTTATTTATTGATTATTATTATATTTTTTTTAAAACCCAAAGTCTGTATTAAGTTTTATCGGATGTGGACTAAATCTCAAGTGATTTTCTAGATTTTCCTAGTCAGTTTTATCTACACTGAAACCCATTTCAATTAAACCTCTCTACACTTCACGTTACCCCCTTCATTATCCCTCTATTTTCGGTGGAGTCTTCCTCCAGCAAACTTCCTAAAGTGCATGAGACATGTTCAAGACGGTTTCTCTATTTATTCATTCCCTGTCTGTATTTTTCAACCACGGAAAAGAATTAAGTATCACAAAGTACTCATGCAAGTCTAATTTGCTCTCCATCTTACTCAGAACTGACATTCATCATTTTTACCTCTGAGAGGCCTCCCTCAGTGCTCCACCAGCTCCATCTCTTCCTCCCCTTAAGTTATCTATTTCAAAACTCCATCCCTATGCTCCTTGTTTCTCATTTGACAGCATCGAATGGTCTCTCTCTCTCTCTCTCTCAGTGCTCTTCAGCAGCGCCGTCCATGGTCGATACTCAACTTCATCACACTGTGCCTTCATTCAGACGATGCCTCTTCCGCTCGGTAAGTATTGCCGCATTGGTTCTAGAATGCTTAAAGTTGCTTTATTTGTCTTCAATTTTCAAAAAAAGTAAGTTGCTATAATTACAAGATGCTTTTAGGTCTTCAAAAAAGTACAAACCTATGTTCCTATAATTACAAGATTGCCATTTAAAGCTTCTTTTCCTCTCATTGTGAGTTGTTACCCTGCAACCTTAGTATTACATAAGGGTAATCTTTAATTTTAATTACTTGCATATCCTTTAACACATGGCAGCCAACGTTGGGCTTAAAACTTAGCCCCTGTTGTAGTATTTTGGACTTGCTTTTCTTTTTCTTTTTCCCAAAGTGTTGGTCTATCTACTTCAGAGATATTTTTTAAGTTAGGTTAAGTTGATATTTTTTAATTGGACTGGGTTAATATTTAATGGGCTGGTGTTATTTGAATAATTATTTTAATCCAAAAATCCTATGATTTACATAAAATTATCCACGTTATTAATTATTAAATTTGATAGTGAAAGTTCATTAAATTTTATAATAAAGAGTTTAAATTTACTTTGGAAGCCTTAAATGGAGTAAATCTCTTTTTATGAAAAGACTTTCTACTGTTATTTAATATATTTAAATACAATACGATTTCCTACTAAATTAAAATGTTATTAGTATTTAAATAATTTAAGATATAAATATTCATTGATTTTATATTAAGCAGAATATTTATTCATTATAGTTCTACAATATGAATTTTAAATTAAGTGGGATATTATGACATGTTTTCCTAGACAGATTTAGTGACATTTAACACTTCATATAAGTGACGAGCTATGAAGTGAGATTTAGTAAATAGCACTGCGAGGTAAGTAATTTGATCATAAATTAGGATCATCACAGTTCAACTTATATATAAGTATTATTCAAGCGAACTCATTGATAGTCATTATTTATGCACCACTCATGTCATATGCAAACATGTCAACCAGCATAGCATACGATCATATCATTCGACATCATGTCCAAATTCAGAAATTATAATTATGTATGTATTATGTCATGCATCTCATGTGTATAAGACACGTAAGCTATCTTGAATTCAAGTATAAGATAAGATTAGATCAGTTAATCAGATGACCATTCAGATGCATGGTACTAATGCAGTTTCAGGGTGGATGTGCTAGCCACGGACTCAACAGTAGTCCACCATAGTATGCCAGAACACTATCAGCGGCTCGCCTCGCAGCCGCGGGACGTGGGGCCGGTGCACAACCTCACACACAGGGTTAAGTGTGTTGGCTAGTCAGATCAATCAGTTAAGTCATATTAGTCAATTAATTCAGATAAATTAGTCATGCATAGCATAAACATCAGTATGAACATTCATGAATTTAAGCTCTCAGCATGAAATTTTTTATGAAAACTTTGTTTATTATGTTTATGTTGTGATGGATTTCTTACCGAGTCTTTCACTTATTTTAGTTTATTTCATGTCTTTTAACCATTCAGGTGTGCATGATGAACAAGAGTCGGTGGGCCAGGATTTGAAGGAGCAATTGATTTAGTTTAAGACTTTTTAGAATAAAATTGCTTTTATGATATAAATTTATTCAGTTTATTCATTTAAGCTTTTAGAAGAATTTTTTATTAGATAAATCATTTAAGTTAAGACTTTTTTATTAGATAAATCTTTTATAAAATAAATGATAATTTCATGTTATTAAATATGATATCTCTTGCCGGGTAAACTTTTATGAAAAACATGTAACACTCCTAACATACGGGAATGGGTTGTTACAATACATGACCCTATAAAGCATACATCTCTGCCAGTGCTCAAGGAGTAGGTCAAAGCTTTTTATAACTTGTAAGAAAAGTAAAAAGCTGGTCTAAGAAAATGAGACCCCTAAGAGCTTCTTGTAAACCCTCTTTGCATTCCCACACTACAAAGACAGCTATGGCAGAACAAAAACCTATTGCTTTTTCTGTACTTTGAAGAATCTGTGCGGTTCTCAAGAAAAAGATTATGTAATATCTGTGGAGTATAACTTTTGGAAGGTTCTTTTAGGGCTTCGAGGATTACGTGAATGCAGGGGAATACTGTAATACTGTGGCATGATCACACGAAAATTTGAACAAGAAGAAGTTGAATCTAGGAAAAAAAAATGGAGTACCAGCCCGGGTTTGTTATAGGTCACAACCTATAACTGGAACCCAATTATCCTGGTTCCGGGCCGAGTTGGGAAAAAACCCAACTCAGATGAACAGTGTTATTGATCTAACCTGCATATAGTTGATGGCCAATCAAAACCTTAGGTGTAATTTCCATTCTGTTATTTCAGTATAGAAAATTATATATATGGGTACAATGTTAAAGAACAATGTAACTCTTAATCTATTGAAGTTGTTGTTGATACCATAATTCGAATATAAATTCATATACATCATCTAATATTTTAACAATTTAGGTAATTTGAAGTTAAAGTATAATTTCTTAAAAAAAAGAAAAAAATGAACTACACATATTATTCAAAAGAAATATTGATGGTATAGATCGGGCAAGAGGCAATGCAGTGTGGAGAGCAAAGTACAACACAAGGCACTTCCGATCAATTTAGCTGTGAACACATACTATTGATATTTAGGTGGAGAAAAAGGCTGGATGCACGATTTGCTATTAAAGAAATGCTGCGAGGGGCCAGGGCAATGTGTCCGTACCATGCGCGCATGCCTATGGTGGCGATTGGCTCTTCTCTTCTACGGCCACATTATAATATATATCTCACTGAACAAAGTTCAAATCACGTTGAAAAACTTTGTTTTGTGTTCACTAAGAATTACAATCACGTTTATGAGTATTGTTTACTAAAATAAATGAAGATATCAATCTTATTTTCAATTCTTTTTATATTATAATAGTAAGGAAAATACTTTAACCACAAAGAGATCTCACAAAAATAAATCTACCAGGTGATCTATGACATTGCTTGACATGGTACATTAGATTGTAAATTATTATTTATATTATAAAATAAATATAACATACCTTATAAAGTCATGTCAGTTAGTAAATTTATTTTTATGAAATTTTTTTATAGTTGTAGCACTTGTAATTGGAGAATCCGTTAATACACACATGATTCTTCATTCAATAAATCAATCAATTTGGTCTCCAACCAGAACCCCAATCTTCTTATCTATAAATTTTCTCCCCAAAGCTTCATAAATCATAATAAGATCAGGCCTTCCATCTTTTCCCCTACCAAATTTCCACGGCCACCAGTGACATCAGAGACATGTTGAGTAACTAGCAAACCAAGTGAGACCCTTTCATGGGCATAGTGATAATCTAGTTCAATATGTTTGCTTTGAGCGTGAAAAACAGGATTCACAGTCATGAATAAAGAACTCAAATTATCACAAAACAAGGTAGGAGCACGGTCAAGAGGAATCCAAGTTACGAAGAAGGAAAGTAATCCATGTTAACTCTGCAGTTGCTTGAGCCTTAGCTCTCTATTCTGCTTCGGAGCTTGATCTTGATATAGTCGGTTGCTTTTTTGCACACCAAGAAATTATATTACCACTGTGATAGGTATAGTATCCAATGGTGGAGCGATGAGTTAAGGGAAAACCTGCCCAATCCACATTGGAGAAGGCATAAAATCAAAAGTGCTGGAGGATTGAATATGGAGGCCGAGGTCGACAGTTCCCTTGACGTACCGTAGAATGCGATGAACCATGGTGAAATGATAATCAGTCGATGCTTACATGAGCTAAGCCACATAATTGACATTGTAAGAAATGTCGAGTTGAGTTAGCATGAGGTATTGTAGAGCTCCAACCAAGGATCGATAATGGCCGAGGATCCTTGTAAGGAAGAGGGTGAATAAGGTTTATTTTTCTGGCACTTGGGAGTGTTGATTGGCTTGGCTTCATGAATGGAATCTCTTTCCAACAAGTCAATGGCATACTTTGTTTGGTGAAGAAGAAGACTACCAAAAACATGTGAGACCTGTACACTCAAAAAAATAATGGAGCTTGCCAAGATCTTTCATGACAAATTTATTATGTAGAGTTGCTGTGAAAGTTTGAATTAAAGAAGCACTTGAGCCCGTATGAATTATGGCATCTACAAAAAGAAGTAACAACAAGATACCTTGCTCAGATTTATTGATAAAAAGACTTGGGTCAATTGAGCTGCATTGGAAACCAGTTGCAAGAAGAAATGTGTTGAACCTCTCAAATCACGCCCTTGGGGCTTGCTTTAAGCCATAGATGGCTTTGTTCAACAAGCATACATGGTTGGGAAAATTCGGATCTTCAAATCCTGGAGGTTGCTCCATATAAACACGCTTATTGAGGAAACGTGAAGAAATGCATTCTTCGTGTCGAGTTGTCGAATGCTACATCCTTTAACCACGGTAATAGAGAGAACCAACCTGATTGTACCGGGTTTGAAAACAGGAGAATGTGTTTCCGAAAAATCTATACCGTCAATTTGAAGATATCCCTTGGCCACAAAGCGTGCCTTCAAATAATCCAATACCATCTTTGTTGAGCTTTGTCTAAACACCTAGAGAGAGCCAACGATCCCGAAGGGTCTCCTCGGATCCCTTGCCCGTCTAGAGGTTTGCAAGGTGAACCAGGACATCGAGGCCCTCTCCTTAGAGCGCAACGGGCGAATAGAGGACCTCGAGTCCATGAAGAAACGCCATATGCTCCTATGGGACAAGGTCCAAAAGCTGAAGAGGAAGGAGTCTGGGCTAAAGATGGAGCTGGTCGGGACCAAAGTGGAGCTCACTCGAGTTTCCTTGGAGTGTAGGTGTCTCTTGGATGTGCAGAAGGACCTATAGAAAAGGGAGGAGGAGCTGCGATTGCTTTGGATGGGGCTCCTGACGCTTCAGGAGGAGAAGGACCAGATGGCCCAGGAGTAGGCTTCAACCACCAGGAGACGTTCTCGGCTGTTGTTCAAGCTTTTCTCACTTGCCAGGAAAGTTCAACGTCAGAGGGATGAGGTGCGGCGGAAGGAGGCTCTGATCGATGGGCTCGAAGTCAAGTTGTTGCATGCGACGAACACCATCTTTGCTCAGGACATGCATATCTCGATCATGGAATCCAACCAAAGGGAAGCACCCTATAAAAGGGGGAGAACAGGTCCCAGATTCAATGCACTCGGGCCATACACAACGCTGCTTGGGGTACGGCTACAAGGAGAGCCTCGAACGGCTATGGAACCATCTAGGGGAATATCCAGAGACAGATCTCAATAGTTTTACTCTAACATCCTTAGAACCGAACCCTCAAGCTTATGTGTTTATCAAGAACCTCAGGAAGCCAAGAATGCCTCCATTCCTCCTAGGGGCTCCCCCTCCGTCCTCTTAGTTACTTTTGTACAGGCTTTGAGCCCCTTCGTACTTATTCTTTTGTGTTTTCTCCCTTTTATTTCTGTTTACACATGGGTCTCGAGTCTCACTTCTTCGGGACCTATGTCTGCGTGGTTACATGTAACCCGCGCGGCAAGCTCGACCTTCACCTCAAGGCCTTAACCCAGCAGCGAGTCTGGGGACTGAGCCTTGTCCACCATGGGGCTTGGCAAGCCTAGGGACTTATTTTTCATGGGGCCGTGTAGGTAGAGTTTGGGATGCTCTAGCCCAATCTAAAGGGACTTGTATAGTGAAGGTCGGTAAGTAAAGGGACTTGTCTGACTAGCTGTGGGCGGGGCAGAGCTCGAGAGGCTCTAGCCCAAGCCAATGCATCGCAACAAGTACAGAGACTTGGCTTGTAGCATGAAGGTCGACAAGTCAAGGGACTTGTATTCGATTGTGGGTAGGGCAGAGCTCGAGAGGCTTTGGCCCTAGCCAGCGGCAAGTCCAAAGATTTGACTTGTAACACGAACGTCAGCAAGTCACTGGACTTGTGTCCAGTTGGCTATGGGCAAGGCAGAGCTAGGGAGGCTCTGGCCCTAACCAGTGCATTGCGGCAAGTCCAGAGACTTGGCTTGTAACTCGAAGTCGGCAAGTCACAGAATTTGTGTCTGACTGGCTGTGTGCGCGGCAGAGCTTGGGAGGCTTTGGTCCTAGCCAATGCATCATGGAAAGTCCAGAGACTTGGCTTCTAGCACAAAGAGCTCAGGAGGCTCTAGCCCTAGACAATGTGTTGCCTAGATGACTAACGAGAGGGGGTGAATTGTGTTGTTTTCAAAAATTCGCAATTATAAATCAAATACACAATATAAACTAGGAACGAAATAGTAATAAATATAAAAAGTAAGGGTATGAGAAAGCAAACTCAGTATTTTAATGAGGTTTAGCCCCACTGCCTACGTCCTCGCCTCAAGCTACCCATTAAGAAATTCCAAATCCGCTATTCAACCTCTTTCAAGTGGAGATAGAAACTTATTACACCTTTTAACAGTACCGCTACAAAAAATCCGTGTAGAACACCCTCTACACTTGTAATCAACTTACACATGGTGATTCAACATCTATTCCCTGTGTAGAACACCTTCTACACACACAAGGGTTATACACACCCTTTTACTGATACAAGAACTGATAGTGGGTAGGTTATTAGAAAACACTTCTCAATGAGTAGAGTAAAAACAATACAACGTAAACTACATCTCTCTCAAAATGAATAAGGATTAATGCTCAATGCTTAGAAAAGAGAGAGTGAAAGTTTTGAATGAATGTTGTAAAAGTTGCAATGACGTGCGTATGCTCTTGTTGTTGTAGTTGTTAAATTGAAGATCTCAAATAAGCTATTTGTAGGCATATGATACTTCATTTTCAAGATGATCCTTCACAAGTTTCCACAGTTCGATTGCATCTTGCATCAAGTTTTGATGATTTTTACTTACTGCATTGTGTTCTCTTTGTTGAGATTGAGATTATATCCATTTTATTTATACATTCAGTTTCTTCATCAACAGATTTCTTGGAGAGTAGATGATTAGATTCATCAAATACTGCATGCATAGATTCTTGTATAGTCAAAGTCTCTTTTATTGAAAACTCTAGAAGCTTTACTATTAGTAGAATACCCGAGAAAGATGTCTTCATCAGATTTTGCATCAAATTTGCCTATATTATCCCTGTCATTCAAAATGAAGTATTTGCATCGAAATACAAGAAAGTAACCAATGTTGAATTTTTTTCTTATTCCAAAGCTCATTGGGGGTTTTATCTAATTTAGACCTTAACATAATTCTATTTATGACATAACAAGCAGTACTTACCGCTTCGGCCCAAAACTAACTAGGCAAGTTGTTCTCATTGTGCATTGTTCTTGCCATCTCTTGAAGAGATCTGTTCTTTCTCTCTACTACCCCCATTTCATTGAGGAGTTTGAGGAGTAGAGAAATTATGCATAAAAGCATTTTCATCACAAAAAGCTTCAATATTTTTATTAACAAATTTTTTCCCCCTATCACTTCGAATACTTGAAATAGTGTATCCCTTTTCATTTTGAATTCTCTTGCATAGCTTGGTAAAGGCATTATGTGTCTCATCTTTATGAGCACGAAAGATGACCCAAGAATGTCTAAAGAAATCACCACATAGGGCCCTTCCTATCGGGGACTTGGCTTTCCTTCTTCCTAGGTGGTGACCCTCGTCTGCCTAAGGAGCAAGTCTCAAATCTTGAAGGCCCGAGGTCGGACTCGTTTGTTAAAGTATTGTTTGACTTTCCTTTTGTTATTCACCGTCCAACCGGCTAAGTCTTCTCGCCTTTCTTCCAGAAGGTCTAGGTTTCCTTTCAATACTTTGTCGTTTGGTCAACGTTGAAGTGTTAAACTCGGTACATGGGCATTCCCACCTCGGCTGGGATCACAACTTCGGTCCCGTATACAAGTGCAAAAGGTATTTCTCCCTTGGGGTCTTGATGGATGTTCAGTGGGCCCACAATACACTTCGGAGTTCCTCAGCCTATCTCCCATTCTGGTCCCCCAGCTTCTTCTTCAGGATATTCAGCAAGGTTTTGTTGGTCACCAATGTTGTCTATTGGCTTGTGGGTGCCTTGGAGATCGGTAGTTGGCCTCCATCCTGAGCTCAACACATCACTCCCGGTAATGCGAGCAGTTGAACTGTCCGCCATTGTTTGATATGAGGCTTTGAGGAATGCCGAACCGACAGATTATGGATTTCAAAAGGAATCTCGTGATCGCCTGGGCCGTGATGGTTGTCAGTGCTTCTACTTCTACCCACTTTGTTAAGTAATCGATTGCTACTACTACAAACTTCACTCCTCCCTTGCCCCTGGGAAAAAGGGCTGATAAGGTCGAGCCCCCAATGTGCAAAGGGCCAAGGGGACACGATGGATGTCAGTTCTTCTAGCGGGCAGTGGGGAACGAGCACATGTTCTTGCCAGCTAGGGCATTTCTTCACAGAGCCCTTCGCATCCCGGAGGGAGTAGCGCCAATAGTACCCTGTATGCGTGACCTTGGCAGCCAGCGCCCTTCCACCAAAGTGATTTCTGCAGATCCTTTCGTGTATCTCGACCAGGACATACTAGGCTTGCCCAGGCCAAAAGCACCTCAAGAGGGGCTCGGAGAAACCTCTCCTATACAGGACTCCTTCCGACAATGTGGAACGCACCTCTCTATTTCTAATCTTTCGTGCTTCCTCCTGGTTGTTTGGAACTAGAACTCCATCGAGGTACTCCATGATATCGTTGGCCCACTCCGACGGTACAGGCCGGATAATAGATATGTGGATTTTGATAGCTGGTGTGTCAACTGTTCGGGCTACTTTATGATCCGGCAGAGGGGCCTCCCTTCCTTGCCCGAGGTGGCCTATACCAAGCAGTAGCTTTTTGGTTTTGCCCCCTCAAGATTTGCTGGATATGGAAGTACTTGAAAAGGTTGTGCGCCTCCCCCACTTTGATGGCAAACTTCCTCGTTACCTGGCTGACTTCCACCTGCGAGTTGGCCTTCACCTCAACCTTGGTGGTTGGCAACGACCTGGCTACTGACATTCCTGCCAGTAGTGCCTTGTACTTGGCATTGTTGTTGGTATGCCCCTCGTAGTTATGCTCCTCCTTGAGCTTTATAATGATCTACACCCCTACCCCCAACTCGGTAAGATGAGCTATCGACGTAGACTAGCCAGAGCTTGTCTTGGGGTGTGATAGGCGTCTCTTCAGGGAGGTCTGAGAATTCGACTATGAAATCTACCAGCACTTGCCCCTTTCTTATCTTGCGAGGGAGGCACTCGATGCCAAACTTGCTCAATTCAATCCCCAATTCATCATCCGGCCAGACACATCAGGGTTCTACAGTATTTTTCTAAGGGGAACATCAATGAGTACCTTCAATGGGTGGGCTTGGAAGTATGGCCTTAGCCACCTTGCGGCGATTACTAATGCAAACGTTGAAGCATATTCGTTCGGGGGTATCTAACCTTAGCTACTCGAAAAGTACGGCTCTCGTAGTAGATGGGTCGTTAGTCTCCTCGATGGGGACTAGTACAGCAGACACGGCGCTCGGGGTCATGGCCAGGTATACAGTAAAGCTTTCCCCTAGCTTGGTCTGACTGATGGGTGGGCCAAATACACCTTCAGCTAGCTTTAGACCAAACGACAAAGCTTTGTAGTAGTGGGACTACTGATGAAGGCCATCTTCTCCTCGTCGCCTGGGCCAAATACTCTGGCCATTGAATCCACTATTAGGTCTATGTGCAGTAGTGGGAAGCTATCCTTCGAGCAGGCCTTGTAGTGAAGTCAATACAAATATTCCACTTCTCACTTGTCTTCTTCACTAGGACCACGTTAAAAAGCCATTCTCCCTAGGCTTCCCTGATGAACCACGTAGCTAGGAGATGGTTGACCTCCTCGACGATGGTTGCATACTTCTCTGCACTAAAGCTGCAATGCTTTTGCTTGACCTTTTTTGCCTTGGGATCCACACTCAGGCGATGTTTGATGACTGATGTGTTGATTCCCGGCATTTCTTCACAGCTCTAGACGAACATGTCTTGGTGCTCTATGAGGAGCAACTTTACGGATCTTCTCAGCTCAGGAGACATTTTGGTTCCCTCACTTCTTCATCCAACTTTGTCAGGGTCAGAGGTGAGGGCGGGTCGGTACCCTCTCACACTCCTTCGAGAGCTTGGACCTCCTTGGCCTCCTGTTTCAGTTCTTGAGCATCGCATTCTTATGCCAGGACCTGCTCACCATTGATCTGGCTCACTCCCGCAGGAGTTAAGAATCTCATCTTCAGGTGGAAGGTGTAGGTTACTGTCCTCGAGTTGTTCAGGGTTGGTCCTCCGAAGATTGCGTTGCTAGAGGAGGGGACCTTTACCATGAGAAAGTCCACCGTGGTAGCTGCCGTTCTTGGGGCCTTCCCTGCTAGGATGGACATGGTGCAAGAACCAATCGACTGGACTACGTCTCAAGTGAAGCTTTTGAGGGGTGTCGGAGCTGGGCACAACCGATCGGGCGTGATCCCCATCCAGACGAAGGCCTCCCACAATAGGATATCGACAGAACTGCCATTGTCGATCAGGACCTTTATCGTCATGTAGTTGGCAATCTGTGCGGTCACTACTAAAGTGTCGTCATGAGGGTGGAGAATGTCGTTCTCATCCTTTTCACTGAAGGTTATGACAATCCCCCAGAGTGTCATGTTCACCCCCTCCTTGGGGCATATTGGGAGGTTGTGGGCCTTTACCCTTCCCATGAGGCATCCTCGGAAACCAAGGCTGATTTTGTTGTCCCATCCTACATCCTCTAAAGGGTGTGATTGTCTTCACCATTTCCCTTGAGGCATCTTAGGTAGGATGTGGCCGTTTTTGTCCTTTTCCCTCAACACATCTGAAGGAAGCCGGGCATCCTCCCTCGAGGTTATGATAGTCCCCTGAGTGCCTTGTTCACCCCTCCTTTGAGGTATCTTTGGGAGCCTGGAGCAAACTGTAGATTCCCATGAGGCACCTGATATCCTCAAGAGGCTGCGGTCGTGTTCACCCACCCCTCGAGGCATCCTTAGTCTTGGGACTCCTCCATCGAGGCATCTTCAAAAAGTTATGACAGTCTTCCCCCACTTCCGTTGAGCTACCACGAGAAGCTAGTGCCCGTTTTACAGCACCCTCCTCCCTTGAGGAAGTCTAGAGGAGGTTGCGCCAATCTTTATCTCCCGCCCTCGTGGCATAATTGGGGGAGGTTGAGGTCGTCTTCCTTGTCCTACCCTCGGGGTCTATCGTGGGAATGGGGGCCCGGCTTTCACTGGACCCTCCTTTGAGCAATTCTCGAGAATCTAGTGCCATCCAAACTCCCTTTTTCCTAAAAGCATCGAGAAGTTAGGGCGATCTTCAGCAGCTCTCTCTCGAGGTATGATCTGGGAGGGCTACCTTCCGGGCCCGGGAGGCTGAGGTCGTGTTCACCACCTCCTGGAGGCATCGGCAAGAAATGTGGCTATTTTCACCCTCGAGGGATCATTGAAAAGATTGGGCCGTTTTTGCGGGACCCTCACTTAACACATCCTCATAAGGTAGTGACAGTCTTGCCCCCCCCCCCCCTCTTTTGTCAAGGCATCCTCAGGAGGTTGCAATGGTCTTCCCCCACTTCCACTTCCACTTCCCTTTAGCTACCAGGAGAAGTTAGTGCCCACTTTGCCGCACCCTCCTCCCTTGAGAAGTCCTCAGGAGGCTGCGCCAATCTTTGTCTCCCTCCCTCGTGGCATCATTGGGGGCTAAGGCTGTCTTCGCTGTCCTTCCCTTGGCTCTATCATGAGAATGAGGCCGGCTTTCTCTAGACCCTCCGTTGAGCAATTCTAGAGAGTCTGGTGCCATCGTCACTCCTCCCCCCTCCCCCCCAACCCTCTTTCCATCGAGGTAGTTCAGGAAGTTGGGCTACACCTTCCGTCAAGGTCGAGAGGGAAGCTGGGGTCGGCTTTCGCTGCACCCTCCCTTGAGCAAGTCCTGGGAGGCTAGTGCCATCCTCGCTCCCATTTTCCACGAAGCATGCTCGGGGTGTTTTCACCACCTTTTTCTCGAGGCATGCTCGAGAAGCTAGGTTTAGCTTCGTTCCCTTTTCCTTTGAGGCATCCTTCGGAAGATAGGTGGGTGGGTCTTGGCCACCTCTTCCTCGAGGCATGCTTAGGAACTTGGGGGTGTAGAACCTGCCTACACCTGCGGCTAGCTTCGCCCCCCAGCTTCGCTAGAGATCGGTTGGGAAGTTGGGGTTGACTTTCGCCACACCCTCCCCCCTCGAGGCAGGTTTGGGAAGGGCTAGGGCTACCTTTCCCTCGCCTTGGAGGCTGAGGTCGTGTTCACCACCTCCTCAAGGCATCCGCAAGAAATGTGGCTATTTTCATCCCCGCGCGATCATTGAAAAGCTTAGGCCGTTTTTGCGAGACCCTCACTCAACACATCCTCATAAGGTAGTCCCCCCCCCCCCCCCCCCCCCCCAAACTTTCAATGATCCCTCGAGGGTGAAAATAGCCACATTTCTTGGGATGCCTCACTCAAACACATCCTCGTAAGGTAGTAGCGGTCTTCCCTCCCCATTTTTCGTCAAGGCATCCTCAGGAGGTGACGATTGTCTTCCCCCCACTTCCCCTTCCACTTCCCTTTAGCTACCATGAGAAGTTAGTGCCCGCTTTGCCGCACGCTCCCCCCTTGAGAAGTCCTCAGGAGGTTGCGCCAATCTTTGTCTGCCTCCCTCGTGGCATCATTGGGGGCTAAGGCCGTCTTTACTGTCCTTCCCATGGCTCTATCGAATGGGGCCGGCATTCTCTAGACCCTCCGTTGAGCAATTCTTGAGAGTCTGGTGCCATCGTCACTCCTCCCCCCTCCCCCCCAACCCTCTTTCCATCGAGGTAGTTTAGGAAGTTGGGCTACACCTTCCATCGAGGTCGGGAGGGAAGCTGGGGTCGGCTTTCGCTGCACCCTCCCCTGAGCAATTCCTGGGAGGCTAGTGCCACCCTCGCTCCCATTTTCCACAAAGCATGCTTGGGGGGTCTTCACCACCTCTTTCTCGAGGCATGCTCGGGAAGCTAGGTTTAGCTTCATTCCCTTTTCCTTTGAGGCATCCTTGGGAAGCTAGGTGGGTGGGTCTTCGCCAACTCTTCCTCGAGGCATGCTTAGGAACTTGGGGGTGTAGAACCTGTGGCTAGCTTCGCCCCCAGCTTCGCTTGAGCTCGATTGGGAAGTTGGGGTCGACTTTCGCCACACCCTCCCCCTCGAGGAATGTTTGGGAAGGGCTACCTTCCCCTCGCCCGGGAGGCTGAGGTCGTGTTCACCACCTCCACGAGGCATCCGCAAGAAATGTGGCTATTTTCATCCTCGAGGGATCATTGAAAAGCTTGGGTCGTTTTTGCGGGACCCTCACTCAACACATCCTCATAAGGTAGTGATAGTTTGCCCCCCCCCCTTTTTCGTGAAGGCATCCTCAGGAAGTTACGATGGTCTTCCCCCACTTCCACTTCCACTTCCCTTTAGCTACCATGAGAAGTTAGTGCCTGCTTTGCCGCACCCTCCTCCCTTGAGAAGTCCTCAGGAGGCTGCAACATCAATCTTTGCTGTCCTTCCCTTGGGTCTTTTATGAGAATGGGGCCGGCTTTCTTTAGACATTCCGTTGAGCAATTCTAGAGAGTCTGGTGCCATCGTCACTCCTCCCCCCTCCCCCCCAACCCTCTTTCCATCGAGGTAGTTCAGGAAGTTGGGCTACACCTTCCAGTCGAGGTCGGGAGGGAAGCTGGGGTTGGCTTTCGCTACACCCCCCCAATGAGCAATTCCTGGGAGGCTAGTGCCACCCTTGCTCCCATTTTCCATGAAGCATGCTCAGGGAGTCTTCACCACCTATTTCTCGAGGCATGCTCGGGAAGCTAGGTTTAACTTTGTTCCCTTTTCCTTTGAGGCAACCTTGGGAAGCTAGGTGGGTGGGTCTTGGCCACCTCTTCCTTGGGGCATGCTTAGGAACTTGGGGGTGTAGAACCTGCGGCTAGTTTCGCCTCAAGCTTCGCTTGAGCTAGGTTGGAAAGTTGGGGTCGACTTTCGCCACACCCTCTTGCTCTTGGTTTGTTTGGGAAGGGCTACCTTCCCCTCGCCCGGGAGGCTGAGGTCGTGTTCACTACCTCCTCGAGGCATCCGCAAGAAATGTGGCTATTCTCATCCTCGAGTGATCATTGAAAAGCTTGGGCCGTTTTTTGCGGGACCCTCAGGTTATGGGTCTTCCCCCAATTCTACTTCCACTTCCCTTCAGCTACCATGAGAAGTTAGTGCCCGTTTTGCCGCACCCTCCTTCCTCCCATGAGAAGTCCTCAGGAGGCTGCGCCAATCTTTGTCTCCCTCCCTCGTGGCATCATTCGGAGGCTAAGGCCGTCTTTGCTGTCCATCCCTTCGTTGAGCAATTCTCGAGTGTCTGGTGCCATCGTCACTCCTCCCCCCACCCCCCCAACCCTTTTTCCATCGAGGTAGTTCAGGAAGTTGGGCTGCACCTTCCGTCGAGGTCAGGGGGGGAAGATGGGGTTGGCTTTCGCTGCACCCTCCCATGAGCAATTCCTAGGAGGCTAGTGCCGCCCTCGCTCCCATTTTACACGAAGCATGCTCGGGGGGTCTTCACCACCTCTTTCTCGAGGCATGCTCGGGAAGCTAGGTTTAGCTTAATTCCCTTTTCCTTCGAGGCATCCTTGGGAAGCTAGGTGGGTGGGTCTGGGTGGGTCTTCGCCACCTCTTCCTCGAGGCATGCTTAGGAACTTGGGGGTGTAGAACGTGTGGCGAAGCTAGCCCCCCAGCTTCCCTTGAGCTCGGTTGGGAAGTTGGGGTCGACTTTCGCCACAGCCTCCCCCCTCCCCCTCGAGGTATGTTTGGGAAGGGCTACCTTCCCCACGCTACCTTCCCCACGCCCGGGAGGCTGAGGTCGTGTTCACCACCTCCTTGAGGCATCCGCAAGAAATGTGGCTATTTTCACCCTCGAGGGATCATTGAAAAGCTTAGGCCGTTTTTGCGGGACCCTCACTCAAGACATCCTCATAAGGTAGTGACAGTCTACCTTATGAGAAGATAGTGCCCACTTTGTCGCACCCTCCTCCCTTGAGAAGTCCTCAGGAGGCTGCGCCAATCTTTGTCTCCCTCCCTCGTTGCATCATTGGGAGGCTAAGGCCGTCTTTGCTGTCCTTCCCTTGGGTCTTTTATGAGAATGGGGCCGGCTTTCTTTAGACCTTCCGTTGAGCAATTCTAGAGAGTCTGGTGCCATCGTCACTCCTCCCCCCTCCCCCCCAACCCTCTTTCCATCGAGGTAGTTCAGGAAGTTGGGCTACACCTTCCGTCGAGGTCGGGAGGGAAGCTGGGGTCGGCTTTCGCTACACCCCCCCAGTGAGCAATTCCTGGGAGGCTAGTGCCACCCTTGCTCCCATTTTCCATGAAGCATGCTCGGGGAGTTTTCACCACCTATTTCTCGAGGCATGCTCGGGAAGCTAGGTTTAACTTTGTTCCCTTTTCCTTTGAGGCAACCTTAGGAAGCTAGGTGGGTGGGTCTTGGCCACCTCTTCCTTGGGGCATGCTTAGGAACTTGGGGGTGTAGAACCTGCGGCTAGCTTCACGCTTGAGCTAGGTTGGAAAGTTGGGGTCGACTTTCGCCACACCCTCCTGCTCTTGGTTTGTTTGGGAAGGGCTACCTTCCCCTCGCCCGGGAGGCTGAGGTCGTGTTCACTACCTCCTCGAGGCATCCGCAAGAAATGTGGCTATTCTCATCCTCGAGGGATCATTGAAAAGCTTGGGTCGTTTTTGCGGGACCCTCACTCAACACATCCTCATAAGGTAGTGACAGTCTACCTTATGAGAAGATAGTGCCCACTTTGCCGCACCCTCGTTGCATCATTGGGAGGCTAAGGCCGTCTTCGCCGTCCCTCCCTTGGGTCTATCATGAGAATGGGGGTCGGCTTTCTCTAGACCCTCCATTGAGCAATTCTCGAGAGTCTAGTGCCATCGTCACTCCTCCCCCCTCCCCCCCAAGCCTCTTTTCATCGAGGTAGTTCAGGAAGTTGGGCAACACCTTCTGTTGAGGTCGGGAGGGAAGCTGGGGTCGGCTTTCGCTGCACCTTCCCTTGAGCAATTCCTGGGAGGCTAGTGCCGCCCTCACTCCCATTTTCCACGAAGCATGCTCGGGGGGTCTTCACCACCTCTTTCTCGAGGCATGCTAGGGAGGCTTGGTTTAGCTTCGTTCCCTTTTCCTTCGAGGCATCCTAGGGAATCTAGGTGGGTGGGTCTTTGCCACCTCTTCCTTGAGGCATGCTTAGGAACTTGGGGGTGTAGAACCTGCGGCTAGCTTCGCCCCCCAGCTTCCCTTGAGCTTGGTTGGGAAGTTGGGGTCGACTTTCGCCACACCCTCCCCCTTGAGCAATTCCTGGGAGGCTAGTGCAACCCTGACTCCCATTTTCCTCCAAGCATGCTCGAGAAGCTGTGGCGGTCTTCACTGCCCTTTTCTCGAGGCATGCTCTGGAAGTTGGGGCGGTCTTCGCCACCTCTTCCTAAAGGCATGCTCAGGAACCTCGAGCTCTATTTATAGTGGATTTTACACCCTCTAGTTGAGGCATCCTTGGCTAGCTTGTATCAAACTTTATTCAAAGTGGATTTACACCCTAAAACCCCATAGCTGAAATTTTAGTGTCGAACCAATATATATGGGTCATCATTATTTCTTGCCATAAACCATAAATAAACACCCCATATACACTACCAGCAAGAACCACCACATAAAAGGAGTGGGTCGTCCGACTACATTGTCGAGGCCAAAAAATGCATCAACAACTTCTGTACTCTCACCGTGTAAGGTTTTCACTTTGTTAAACAAAGGTTTATTTACAATACAAACTCGAAAGGAAACAACATAAATATGATGTGGGCTTTTTTGTTGCATCCTATGAGATGGAAACCAAAAATTGTTGCCTAACATAGTAGAACATAGTAGGATGAAAGAAAAGTTGCTCTGATAAAACCAGAACATACCTACCTAGTTTATAAAACCAGTAGCCTTCAAAGTACGATATTTTAATCCCTGAAAAAAAGCTGCATCAATACCAATTGCATATATTTTGCTTGAATTCCTGACATACCTCTTTCCTGATCCCCAGGCCCTCCGGTATGTCTGCCTAGACCATTATTTTCTTCAATGCTCTTGATCAACTCGTTTGCATACTTCCCACGTCTACACAAAATCAAATCCCTAAACAAAAAGGCAAAATCAGAAATGAAAACCAGATTGTAATTGCCAACTAGTGAATATAGAAGAAATTTGCTGCCATAATGTTTTAGTGTCAACCCAGAAATTTAAAAAACTAATTATACGTTCTTCCTTTTCTTCAAAGTCTTATGAGCAAATGACCTTCTCAATATAGTCTGCATTTCCTTCTAACCCATCGATCAAGGACACACAGATATTGCCCCTTATATATTTTTAGACTCATCAGCATTTTATGCTGCGTAACAATACCCATTATCAGTCCAAGTAGTCGTTTGTAACAAATTAAAAACAATATCTGTTTTTAAAATTTTCAACCCACGACTTGGGTTGATTTTGTTTGTTACAAACGACGAAAAACTCACGAAGAAGCTGAAATTTTCATCACCGAGAAGAATACAAAAGAATCATTGACAATTTTTCCTAACCCCCAAAAAGAATAAAAAAACAGACATTTCAAAGCAGAAAATTTTAATATAGCAGAAATTGAAAGTTGGATGCAAAGCAGAAAATTTTGTCACGATTAGAGTTCATAGATTATCTTGATTTCAAACAACGTCAATTATCTCTAAACTCAAACCAAGAAGCCTAGAAAGACTCACTCCAATGGGTTTCTCAGAGGAAGAGGCGCTTGAATTTCTTTCTTATTAAAGGGTTGTTTTCACCTATTTAAACCCATTTCCAGATTCAATCTATCCCCATGAAAACCAAATCCTATTGCAATTTCGGCAAATAGATTGTATATTAAAAGGAACACCAAGTTGCTGATTACGCCAAATAGAGCGAAACAGTAATGAAATCAATGTCTATTTCACAGAGTTAAATACATCAGTGAATAAACGGAAATGGATTTACACCTGAAGAAAAAGAGAATGGAAAGTACTCCTGCTGCAGAGGAATGGCAGCTCTCTTTGTCAAATGCTGCTCTTGTTCTTGTTTTGTGTTCGTCAACAAGGGATATATTATCATATTTATAAAGAAAAATATAAAACTCCAACGTCCTAATTCTTCATGAAAATCTGACCGTTGTGTGAAGCGAAAAGCAACGGCTATCCGATTTAAAGCTCCAACATTTTAAATTCAAGTTTTTGAGAGAGACGTGCAAACCTAGGCTATTACTTATCCCTACTATCTCAATCCCTAGGCTACAGGTTGATGATGCTGTTTGCATCAGGGGTAATCACATTTGCATTATTGAACTAAGTGTTGATCAAAGCTGCTATGGCTACCAGCTGTGCGAGTGACATCCTTGGCAGGAGTAGTCCATGTGATGAATGATTGCTTTTACCATATATTTTGACTAAAATAGAATAGAGGAATGGAAAAAAAAGCTGTAAAGAAGCTTCTCTATTGAAATTGAGGAGGCAATACAAAAATACAGAACAATGGAAAGGTGCTTGTCATGACCACTATATACACGAGACCTCTGATCTATACTGACAGTGAGGCAAAATGACCATTATATACACGAGACCTCGGGCACATGGAGAGCATTGGCCAATGAACGGCCCGGGGCGTGGGGAGAGCCCCCCCCCGGCCCCCAGATTCATCAATTGGGAAGTTGGAAAGATAACGAGAGTCGAAGTGCCTTTATGTTAACGACGGGGGAATGACTGTGAGCAACATGCCCGAGGAAGGCACAATAAGAATGTTTTGAATTCCCACCACATGTGTGCTAGGAATTTGTGGGGACGGGCCAGGAGAGTAGGCCCAGCCCATGAGGCCTGAAGAGTCCCGGGGCCAGAGGACAAGGGCTGGGCTAGGTCGGTCCAGGAGGGGAAGCAACCAAGCATAGCACGCTGGCAACAGGGTGGAAGGCAAGATTGTTTGATACCACTACTGGTCGACATTAAGGGACATCCCCTGTCCATGAGCCCTGGCGTCCAGACAGGTCAGACGGATGGATGTACCTAACTGGAACCAAACCTCATTAAATGGGATGGAGACGAGCACGCCACAACAGAGAGCCACTCCACATTTTATGCATCTCGGGGTTCGTCACACAACAACGTGCCTCCTGGGTTGTCAGTGATAGACGCAATCAGGTCTGGTAGAATTGTTGCACAATAGGGAGTTGGCAAGGACACCCGACCCTAGTACAGAGTGGCACACCCACCATCTCCACCTCGCGAATCACCCCGACCAGGTATAAATACCGCTTAGCCAAGGGAGGTGTTCAGACTCTTTCATACTTTAGCTCACATTCTCTCTGATTGAATACTTCTCTCTTTCAATTCATCCCAACAACTAACTAAGATATCGGAGGTACCACGGTGCCTCTGGCCCACCATTCTCTATCTCAACAGGATCCAGACCGAGCTCAGCAGCGTAGAGTTTCCCAAGCTGCGAAACACGATATCAATAGGGAAGTTGTAGGTGTGGAGGAAAAGAACACGACTGGGCTTCGTTATTGCTCTGCTTTCAGGTGGTAAAACAGGAGCTTACCGTATCGGGTTGTCTGTGGCTTACGGTGGACTAGGGGGTTTGGTTGGTTCATTGGTTGCTCAAAACTGCGCTGTAGCGATGGTGTCTTGGGTTGAGCTACGGTGAGCATTGGTTGTGTGTGTGGAGGTGGCTAAAATCTCGTCTCTCTCGGTGGAGGAATTGCGGCTTGGGGCATGAGTTGGTTTTGGGGGAGGAGGTGGAAGCCACTAAGTGGATGCCGTGAGCTGTGTGGGAGGAAAGGATAGTGGGTGGTTTTTGGCATGTTATAAGGTTTAGGGGTGGTTGTTTGTGTAAGCAAAAGGGTGTTGTGCATGAGTGAAGTCTCTTGTAGCGTGCTAAGGGTAACCAGGGAATTAAAGTGGACTTGAGTAAGAATGTGATTCACGTACTGTGCATGGAGTTCAGTATATGTATATATATATTATTAGGGAATTTGTGAAGCGTAAGCTAAAGTGAAGTAACCAGGGAATTAAAGTGGACTTGAGTAAGAATGTGATTCACGTACTGTGCATGGAGTTCAGTATATGTATATATATATTATTAGGGAATCGACTTAAGAAATTTAACGTGAAGCAATTTGTAAAGTTATAACTCTGTTGAGATAGACTTCTATTGGGGTGTGAATTTGTAAAGTTGTATTATGAAGAGGAATGTGGAATAGTAATTGTGTTTGGAGTGGAACACTTTCATGTGCTTGGAGTTTATAATAAACCGAGCCTTAACTCTCAATGTCCAAAATAATTGTAACTCATCCAACAAAATTTTTATGGGCTTTTGGAAAAGTTCTTGAGCTATTACCAATTAGTTAGGGCCCACTTGATCTATTAAATCGGATTTAACTCATTTATTGAGTTTCATACTTTCTTTGAACAATTTTTGGGCCTGTGACCTATCTAAAATAATCGAATAAACCTCAATTAGACTTCTATAATTGTTGGCCCATTAACCTAATTTAGGCCCAATGAAATTATCCATAATTTATCCCTAATAATATTGGATTGGGTCGTTATAGAAATAATGGACTTTAATTATCTAACCTAGTTAATGTGTGTTAATCCTATTTTAAGATCAAGTTATTAACCTTGTGGTGCGAATTCCAAAATCTCGCTTAGTAGCTTTTTTGTTTTTTACAACACTCGCTTCATAGCTTGTCACCTATACAAAGCACTGTACGTTATTATACTTTTTACAAAAAGTGTCATAATATTCTAGTTAATTAAATACATTCAATAGAAAATAACTTAATAATTGTTCAGTTTTATACATAACTATGAAATACTAATATTATTTAAATACCCATAACATGTTAGATTATTATCCAAATCTGTCAAAATAACGGAAAAATTATTTAAAAATCAAGCCCTTGTGATTTATTGTAATTTAATCATAAAATTAATACATAGTAATATAATTTAAACTCTGTAAGGGGGCCCAGAATGGACCACATGGAAAGCAAGTTAGAGAACCTAGCCAAGCCCAGTCAAGCCCAACAACCCTCCAATAAAAGGAATCAGTGGGTCTTTGCAGAGTAGTCGGCCCACGAGCAAAACCCACCCACGAAGCAACCCACGCATAAGAAACTCGGACGGCAGGGGCAGATGTGACTTGCCGCCCTGACACCCCGATGACACCCTACCCTCGGGAACCTGTGTAGGCAGGTGGGTGGAAAATATGGAGAACACTTGATCTCCGGATAGCAGGCATGGAATGGCTTAACATGGAGCGTCTGCAGGGAAAAGTGAGTCTGAGAGCCACACAGCATTGATGGCGCCACTCCCTAGACTGTGCACCACATTAATGACACCGCTCCAGAAGCCACGCCGCATTAAAGAACTCTGACTAAGCAAACAGTTGAAGTGACATGGATTCCCCGAAGCCAGGCGTGATTCATCCCCACTCAGAAACCTAGTATAAAAGCCAACCCTCAAGTACGAAGAACTCTATCTGATTTCACTAAGCTCATGCGCGAACTACTAAGAAGATATATTAACTTTAGCATCGGAGACTCCCTGGCCTCCACTAAGACCGCCTAATTCTTCGTGTTTTCTCAATGGAGCCAAAGAAAGACTCAAGACCCAAGTTGCTGGAACCCAGCCCAAAGGCCTAAGAAACACTAGGTTAAAAATGGTGTCGTCTATGGGACCTCTATAGACTTCACGTGTCCATCGTATACATGCGACAACCCGTTCTCAAACAACTCGGGGACAAGAAGAAGTGATGTCAAAAACATGGAAGTGAGGCTCACCACAATGGAACAACTAGAAGGAAAGCTAACTACTGAGGTGAAGACCCTCTCAAAAGAGAACGAGACGCTCAGAGTAGCCACCAACGAGCCAGAAAATGAAGCAAAACCAAGTAACAGCAAGCACGTAGGATCCAGAAACGTAAGAGGAGGTGACGTGAAGGAAGAAAGATAAAACATGCAGGATAAGCTATGACCTTAAAGGGAAATACGAAGAAATGGCGAGAAAGATGGGCACATCGTCGTCAGTAGACCAATTGCTTACCAGTAAGGGCCTACCCTACACTGAGGAGGTGATGTCTATGCCCCTACCAACAAAGTTCCGGGTTCCCCTCATGGACATGTATGATGTGGCTAGAGACCCCCTTGAACACCTAGAAACCTTCAGAAACCTAGAAACCTACATAGTTTCCCGAGAGAAATGGCCTACAGAGCTTTCCCATAGACTTTGAGGGGGTCGGTGAGAGTATGGTTTGTGTCATTGGCACCCGGGTCCATAGACAACTTTGGGGAGCTAGTATGCATGTTCCTCACACAATTTATGGTGAGTCGGAGAATAAGACTCCCCACGATGTACCTCCTCACCATCAAGCAGGGGGAAGACAAAAGTTTGAAGACCTATCCAGGTTCAACAAAGAATGAATGACTACGGACGACCAGAACGAGAAGATAACTTTGGCAATCCTTTTAGGAGAAGTGAGGCCGCAATCCCAGTTCATGGTAGAATTGGCATTGAGAACTCCCTCCACGGTGCAAGAATTCATGAATCAAGCCGACAGCTTTATTAATATTGAGGACACACTTTGGGCCTTAATCGAGCCAAGGAGGAAAGAACCGGAACACGTAGAACAGAAAGGGAAAGCACTGACCAGAGGCAAGGCTCGCGAGAAGCCAAAGAAAGGGCCATGCAACAACAGGAGAGAAGAAGCCCAATGAAGGCACTGGGCTTCGATTTGACCTGGCGACGCTCACCATCCAGAAAGATGACCGCCAACCAACCAAAAAAGGCAATTACAAGAGCCCTAGCCGCCATTATTACACCTACCATCAATCCAACACTTATAACAGTGAAGACTGCCTTTCCTTGAAAGAGGGAAGAGAAAAGACTGGGCAGTTGAGGCTAAGATACCCTCCTGCCAAGGGCCAAAGAGGGAGTAGAGAAGGAGATCTCGAGAAAGAAGTCTGGAGAGAGTCAGAAGGCCAAGGAAGGAAAGAAGCCTGAGGCAAAGGGCAGCAGCGTAGGGACCCCAGCACGATTGCCCCCGCATGCCACACCAAGAAGGGACGCCCTTGGGGAAAATTATAACCATAACAAGAGGATTCGCTAGCAGGGGCACAACCTCATCCAGTCGGAAGGCGCAGGCCAAGTGAGCGAGATACATAGAAGTGTATTCGGCAAAGTGCCACCCCACCAAGTATGGGAGAAATGAACTGGTCCCCATCATTTCCTTTGGAGAGGATGAGGAGGTGGGTGTCCTTTATCTGCACAACGACGCCCTAGTAGTGACTATACTGGTCGCCAACCTCACCACTAAGAGGATCCTCATAGAGAGCGATCATTCTGCAGACATCCTATTCTAGGAATCCTTTACCCGAATGGGGGTAGATGCCACCTGCCACCTGACTCCAACCAGCCCCGATGCCACCAAAGGGTTTCTCCAAGCATATGGTCCAGCCGGTTGGAACAATCACATTGTCCGTCTTGGCGGGCAGCACCCCTCAATAGCCTTTGTCATGGTCAACTTCCTGGTGGTAAAGGTTCCTTTAACATACAATGCCATAATCGATAGACCCACTCTCAGTAGTCTAGGGGCAGTAACATCGACCTACCACTTGAAGATGAAGTTCCCGCCCTCTTAGGGGGTGGGAGAAATTCAAGGAAAATAGGTCCTGACATGGGAGTGTTACATGCAGGAACTAAAACCAAGGGATGGCGGGATGCACATGGTCCACTCCCATAGGACGTCGAGCATCTATGGAAGTTTTGTGGCGAAAGAACTTGATGACTTATAATTTATATTTCCATGTTGATTGTGTAAATTATATTAATGAAAATGTGACTTTTCAGGGATAAAATACATCTCACATATCTCGACTCCTTACTTCAACAACGTAATCTACATCAACGTAATCTCCATCAAAGTGATCTCCATCAACGAAATCTCCATCGATGACTACTTACCTCCTTGTGAGGCATCAAAGGGGTGAGGTACGCCTAAGACTACTTTATCCCTCTCACGGTGGAGAGCGGGCCAGCCCATGGCTGCCCGACATTTACTTTCCTCATGAGCCTCAAAAGGCAGGAGCGGGTGCAATCCCAAACTGCCTGGTAACTTATCTCCCCTAGGGAGGTAAAGGGCGAGATGCGCCTTAAGGCCATCTCGTCCCTCCTGCGACTAAGAGTTGGTCCAGCCATCGGCTGCCTGACAACTTACCCCGACATCCGTCATGACGAAGAGTGGGATCAGCACCAGCCTGACCCAACACTTACCTTCCCCGTGATATCAACGGGCGGGAGCTGGTCCAATCCCAAGCTGCCCGTGATGGTTAAATGGTGGGCATGCAGCCCAACCTCCCTCACATGAAGAACGGGTCCAGCTTCTCAGTTGCCTGACAACTTATCGCGCCCCCATCACGGCGAAAAGTAGATTGGCTGCTCAGTTGTCCAACACTTACCTCTTCATGAGTTACCTCTTCAGCCAGCCCTCAGCTACCCGACACTTACCTTCCACGTGAACGTCAATAGGTGACTGGACCAGAAACTTACCTTCTCGTGGGAGGTAAAGGGCGAGATGTCCCTTAAGGCCATCTTGTCCCCCCCGTGACGGAGAGTTGATCCAACCCCTCGGTTGCCCGGCAACTTACCCCAACCTCTGCTGTAACGAAGAGTGGAATCAGCGCCAATCTGACCCAACACTTAACACTCCTCTCCCAGTGCACTTCCCAAAGCGTGGGAATGAAAAGCTAAAAGCAAAGAAAAGAAAGAAAGAACCCAAGAAGAGAGAAAAAAACATGTATGAGAGGAACTCTATTAACATTATTGCAAAGTACTTCCAGGAGTCACTTGGCTTCACATATTTCTCCTCCATCCTCTTCAACCCCCTATGAGCAACCTCATGCTGAGTCTCGAGACACTCAATTTCACCCTTTGAGCAACCTCATGCTGAGTCTTAAGACTCTCCATTACACCCAAAAGGCTAAGTTGCACAAGCTCTCTCCGCTTGGTCCAACTTAGCCACATATACCCAACAGTGCTTCTTGGTCTCCTCTAGCTCCGCCTCCAAGCGGGCCAACTGATGCTGACCATTGTCCCTCTCTTCCTCCAACAACTTGGCCTTGAGGTAGCAATGGGCTATCTCCTGTTTCACTTTCGTCATATCACTTTGAAGGTAGGCTGCATCCTCATGAAAAGTAGAGACATTCCTCTCTAGTGAGCTGGAGTAAGCATCCACGTGGGCAAAGGCAGCCTTTGCCTTATTCCTCTTAACCCTCACCTTGATGACCTCTTAGTGGGCTTGAATTGCGAAAGACCACAACACTCGTACCTCTTGTTCTAGCTCGGCCCTCCCATCAACAATGTAGGCAAACAATGAGTCAACTCTCTTACGTACCAATGAAAGTCGATTAATAGAGGGATGATAAAAGAAACTAGACCAAAGAAGAGCAGTAAGAAGCTTATCGAGGTCAGGAATCTTTTAAGCTTGTCTGCTGTATTGCAAACATACTTAGCCTTAGTGTTATTAATGCTCGAACATGACCTAGAAGGACAGGACTTGAAAGGGTGAGATCCGGAGGATCTGTGGGCAATCTAAGGAGCCACGCCTTCCTCTCGGAGAGGCCAGACTCAAGCTTTTTAGTTGCCCATGTTGGCAGGAAGGAAAGGGAAAAGGAATTCGGGGTGGAAGATCCAAGTCCCCAGGCATATCCGTCATCTGCTCACCCAGATCTTTTGCATCACCCATGGGAGGAGTTGATGGCATGGTTTCCTCCATTACCACCGGCGAAGCAACCTCTGGCTCATACGAACTGCTAAAGAGGGAGGAACATATCAAGACCCTATCCTTATCAGATCCACGACCAAGGGAATATTTTGGGACAAACCCCTAGGGACAAAGGGAAGAGTCGGCTTCTCACGACCAGAAATTGTGGAGGGAATAGAGCGAGAAGTGCAGGCACTACCATCAACACCACCGAGTGATGCGTCCATAGCTGGGTCAAGGAGTACCTCGAAGGTGGTTGTGCATGCCCTGGCATCATCATCCAGGGAATCAAGCACCTTTGCAACATCATCGTAGGGCACACCAAGAACAGGTTCGTGAGAACCCCTTGAAACAGGTTTGAGGAAGGCTGACAAAATGGCCATCTCAAGTTCTTCCTCATCCCAACTAGAGGCATCAGCTAGCCCCTGATCACCTTGTGGGGTAGAGTGCAAAACCAATGAGGGCAACGGAGCAGACTGGGTGAAGGACAGTAAAAACCCATCGCTGTTGCAAAATTGAACTCCCTGTCCGGGCTAGGTGGTTCATGCTGAATCAATCCACTAGCCCCTGATGATGACAAATGGAAAGGGAACTACCCGCTTGGATCCTGAGCTACTGATAACTCCCATTGGCACATGAACCACCTTGCCCTCAGTACAAGGTTTTTTCCCCTTCCCCCACTAGAGTGCTAGAAGTTGTGGCCACTAACCGGTGATCTTTCTGGCATCACCATGAACTAGTTGATGTTGACTCTAGTTAAAAAACTATAATTGCAAACCTCCTTCTGGTGTCCCTCGACACAGGAGAAGACTTTCTTTAGGCGAGCCTGCTACCAGTCGGGCAGATTAAGGGAAAACTCTTTGTCGACTAGAACAACCCCCTCGCCCCCCCCACACGGCACAAACGGAAAACTCTTGACGGGCGGCCTTGCGGGTAGGAAATTCCCAACCATGACCCAACACAAAAAAGAACCTTTTAAACCAATCCTTAACACAAGACAATCGGGGTTCCAAGTGGGTTACCCGGTATTTGGTACGGGAACAAAAACTACACAAGCTGCCATCATGGCACTGTATCGTGTGGGTATAAAAAACTCCTTGGCAATTAGGCCAGGGTACTCCTTATCCTCGGCTCCCAGGACAATGTACCAAACAATGCAACATGACAAGAGAATCCTCCATGCATTAGGATGGAGCTGTGAAGGGGGCAATGCAAGATGATCCAAAACATCCCGAACGGGACAACAAGATGGGAGTCACAGTCTGTTCGAAAACATAGAAGGATACAACGTGACCTTCTTAACATATCCCTCCGAGTTGATGGCACCATGGTGAGCTCTTGGTACTTCCAAGACGATGGAGTCAGGCACTTCGTAGGAACTCCTCACTGTGTCTAGGTCCAACGAGGTGGTGGCTGTAGACCAATTGTACCCCTCAAAAGATTGAGGGTTGTTCTTGCTAGAGTCCTCAGGGTTTCGAGGAGACCCTTCGGGATGTGACAAATGCGAGCCTCAAGATGAAAAATTGGAGGTGTTCTTGGGCGCCATTAGCAACAAAAGGAAAGATTAGAGAAAGAAAAGCAAGTGGTTTTCAAAGAAAGGGAAAGAACGAGTAGGGAGCAATATGAAAGAATTGATAAAAGCTACGACTTGGGGTTTAAATAGGAGGACATTGTCTATTAGATGGTTCCTAGTAGGAGAGTGGCAAGTGATTGAGCTGAATTATTGTATATTTTATACATTTAGAATAAATATATTTCAATTATTTCATAAAATTATAATTGTTTTTAGATGGATAAATGGTTAAGAGGCATAAATCCGAGTTGTGGCTTAAATTAGTTAATAGTATGGTTTATACTTAATTTTATAACTTGTGATTAATTGGACAATATTTCTTCACGTGCACAACACATCTTTAATATTTTATTCCTCCATTTAATTTTTTTTCTTCTTTTTTCTATTTGTTGAGATAGGCCAAAAACGCAAGCTAGGAAGATGCTAGGCAACACGCGAAGACACAAGGCTGTTGGGGAATAGAAAAAAAGAAATACGCAGGGGACGAATGCATGCAGCTTGAAGACCCTCTAGGGGTCCAACTGCCACTGCCCAGCCTCCCTCCACTACCTTCCACCTCCATCTCCAGCCATCTAGCTTGCTCTCTATTCCCTAGTTTTTTATTTAGTTTTAGCTTAAATTTTATGGTGGATTTTTGAGATCTTTGGCATAGAACCATTCAGTTTGGGCATTTTATTTCCTGCTTGTTTAACTTGATGTTAATTTTTTTTTTTTTTTGCTCTTTTAAACTTCCATTAGATAGGTATTACAATGGTTATGGAATGATTTTGTGAATTTTGTGATTTGAATACAAGGATGAACCCTAGAATCATGACTTTGGGGCTTTTCAATTTTCAGCTCGTATTACATCAATTATTCCTAATCTATCTTAGTTCTTGGCTTAGTTTTGTTAATCTCTTAGTTCCATTAGACATTAGATTGATTAAGGTTTAATTAGGGCTTAATTAATTTAGGTTTTACTAATTAAATTTTAGTTAATTAAGATTGCTTAGTTTAGTTGGTTTCTTGATTGTTTAATTTCAATTTGTTAGATTTAGTTGTTAATTTTGAGTCTTGCAATTAGTTTGGAAATTTTTGTTGGTTAGTAGGGAGGTAACTTAGATTTAATCTATTTTGCTTCATTAGTTGGTTAATGTTTGATTAGTTAGCATGCTTTATAATATGGGATTTAACTAGTTCCAGATTTAATGTTTAATGTGCTCTTAATTAAATTAGTCTATTAAGTTGCTTCTTGGTTAATTAATTTCAGTGAGTTTAGTTTAGTTATTAGTTTACTGCTTTGTATCTTGGTCCTTTACTCTTCCTTGCAACACTCAAAAATCCAAAAATATTGAATCTAGTCCACGACTAGTGCTCTTTTTATTTCCATTGCACCACTTTTATTTTCACTTTGTGAATATTTTCACCAGTTTACACGAGTTTAATTTTAAACAACTTTCCCCAATGAGACTATTTAGGAATTTTATTTCTAATTATTATGCGACAACCTCCTACACTTAGGACAACCTTTGTCCTGCTTAATCTAGTCCTTCCTTTTGTATTTTTTTGTTTCCTTGTACAACCCTTAACTCTCGGCTGTTCTTGTAAATTGGACAACTCATTCTTTAAATATACATGACATACCACGTTGTCTGGTGTGGTGAGATTTCTCAATTCCATTGATTCTTCTTTTTCTACTTGGTACTAGAGCATCCAAACATGTCTTCCGCATCTATCAATGTTGGCAATTTGTCACACTACGACTCAAACCAAAAACTACTCTCTATGGCGTGAACAAGTTCTCGCCTTAGCCGAAAGCCAGGATCTCGTTACCTACCTTCTTGGTGAAATGCCTCAACCACCTGCAATACTT
>NC_049906.1:13821026-13836038 GCF_001411555.2 Juglans regia | reverse complement strand
TGATTTTATAATGAAAGCAATCTTTGAGAGAGTTTTCTTTATATCATATGATCTCAAGTTTGGTTCTTTGAGTTTTACAGCAAATTGCATTTTTATGAAATTTGTTGTTTTCGTAACATTATACCCAATTTACATGCTCAAAATAATAAATTCAAGATAAAAAGTTTTGTTGGTTAAGGATAGTGTAATGGACGTGTCCCACCACTGATACTGATTATTAGAAGGCTTATCCTTACTGTATCGGAATTATCGAATCATCAGGTTACCCATATTCATAATATGAGGGTTTATCCCTCCCTAATAATCAGGACGGTTGGGATTTGCGTTAAACTACACGACTCATTTGAGTAGCTATCATTTATGGATGATGGGCCTTGGGCCTCCAGTTTGGGGCAGACTAATATTAACTCCTCCAGTTACCTCGCCAATTAGGGGTGTAACCGGTCTGGTCCGGTCCGGTATTGGACAAAATTTAGGACCGAACCAGTATGCACCAATTTTGCATTTTCGAAAATCGATTACGCATCGGTTACCTTCCTAAACCGGTATCTTCAGTTTTACCGATTCTAGTCCAGTTCGGTCCGGTTTTAATAATATTAGTATTAGAGCATAAAATGTAATTAATATACTAATATACATTAGTATACTAATTAATTAAAGTGAAATGTAATTAATATACCAATGTATATTAGTATTACTAATATATTATGTATTTATCAAAAAGAATATGTCAAGAATTTATTAGGCTATAAAATGTTATTAATATATATATTCTATGTTTAAAGCATATGATCAAATAAATTTTCATGTTTAAGATTAAAATTTTATGTTATAAATTATAATAAAATTATCTTATATATAATTATAATTTATATTATTATATATATCACATATAAAAGTTATATAATATAAAAATATTATATATAATATTAAAAATTAATTTAAAATATATAATATAGTGAATTGGTCCGGTTCGGTCCTAAAAAGTATAGATTCTGAACCGGACCGGTACCGGCTAGTTTTGGAACTAAGGGAACCGGTCCTAGACTAGACTGGTCCAAAATGGGACCGGTTCCTCCGATTCGGTCCGGTCCGGACTGATTTTTTGATTAATTTTTACACATCTATCTCTAATTCCTCTCGCATGTAAGTGTGGGAAATTCACTAATGAAGGAATTGTAAGTATCTTGCTTTACTCGGTTGAGGACGTTTGAGATCCTAGACTACCCTACTAGGGATTTTAGACCTATGGGCTATCCCGCTGGCCTATTTATTACTTTATTCGTCGTTTCCACTTATCAAGAGGCGGGAATTTTAAATTTGGAAAACGTGCATACGTTACCTAGTAACCGTCACCATGTTCTCTTTCAGTCACGTCATTTTGTCAGCTAATGATGATTTGCAGTTATCACCTGCTCTTCATCTCTCTATTCCTTCTCATTTTTCATCTTCTTCCCGATATCTTTCCGTATTCTTTACATTCTTGAGACTCCACTAGAGGTGTAGCCGATCCGGTTTTGGACATATTTTATAACTGAACTACGACGAAGTCGGAGTTTGCAGAATTTTAGTAGTTAGAGTTGGAGTCGGAGCCCACATAGTCTCCAAACTCCAACTATTTAAAAAAAAAATCACATGAACAAACGACGAATGACATTGTTTCGTGAAGGAAGGGGGTTTCCCCCCTCACTTTCAAGCTTCAGCTTTTGCACACAGCAAGTCCTCAACTTTGGCACAAGGAATTTTACCTCCAAACGCCATATGCGGTCACCTGAGGCTGCCGTCTGCTACTCTGGCATCATTGAAGTAATTGTAAGAATGATTTCTAACTTCCTCCACTAATAGATTTGTTGTTCCTCCGTGTAATTGCAAAATGTGATTTGTGAAATGTGATTTGTGACTCCTTTTGTGAAATGTGTATGATTTGTTGTTCATTTCAACTTTTTTTTTTTGTTTTCATTTCAATGATTTCAGTTTTTAGGCTGTTAAATTTAAGAATTAAGGGATTTAGGTTTTGTAAAAATTGGATTTTTTGCTCTAGGTGAGGTTCACTCGAGTATGGCTCGAGCAAACGTCACACAAATGGTTCGATTGAGCCTTCGCTCGAGTATGGCTTGATTTTCAAGAGTTGTTAGTCGACTGTGAGTTGAAAGATCTTGACTTTAGTGGCCCTAGATACACTTGGTGCAATAAGAGGGGTGACTCAGTGCTGATTTCTAAAAGGCTTGATAGATTTGTGGGAAATCTGAATTGGTGCAATTTGTATGAGAGGGTCTCAATTACTCATGGCTCTATAGCCTATTTTGATCACCTTCCAATTTGGAGGGTGCTCTTAACAGAATGAGGGGACCTAAACCATTCAGATTTGAGGCAATGTGGCTAGGTGAAGGCTTTAAGATTGTAAAGGATACTTGGTGATTCTCTGATTCTCAAAACTGTTTGCAAGGGGTGATGGATAGTATTTCAGATTGTGGTTCCAAGTTACAGCTATGGAATAAGTCCAAGTTTGGCAAGATTCATGTTAAGCTACAAGAAGCAAGGAATAAGCTTAAATTTGAACAGGAAAGGGATCCAACAGTATTGAGCACAAGTGGGGTTTGTGATGCTTCAAGTGCAGAAGTGTTTGGATAGGGAGGTGGAGGCAAAGATCTAGGGATCTTTGGTTAGTTGAGGGAGACCAAAATACCAAATTTTTTCATGCTAAAAATTCTCAAAGGAAGAAGAAGAATTGTATTTTGAAACTTATGGATGATGGAGGTTGCTGGAAGGAAGGGGATCAATGCGATAATTTTATTATTAACCATTTCTCTTCCTTGTTTACTTCGACATGCACTCGAAATGAAGCTGAGATTCTTGATAAAATGGAGAGAAAAGTTTCAAATTCAATGAATGATGAGCTTATAAAGGATTACACTGCTGATGAAGTGGTCAGAGCTCTCAAGGAAATGCACCATTCGAATGCTCCAGGGCCTGATGGCATGCCTCCTTTATTTTTCCAAAAGTTTTGGCCTGATATTGGTAGCTCTATTACCTCTACAGTTTTACATGCTTTGAATTCTTGTGATTTCCTTCAAGCTGTAAATCATACATTTACTACTCTTGTTCCGAAGAAGAAGTGCCCTTTGAAAGTAAAGGATTTTAGACCTATTAGCTTATGTAATGTGGTTTATAAGCCAATGTCTAAGGTTATTGCAAATAGGATCAAGAATGTGTTGCCTGCTGTCATATTAGATTCACAGTCTACTTTCTTACTTGGAAGATTGATAACAGATAATGTCTTAGTGGCTTATGAAGTTCTTCATTTTTTAAATAGAATGAAGATGGGTAATAAAGGTTTTGTATCCCTTAAGTTAGACATGAGTAAAACTTATGATAGGGTTGAATGAAGATTCCTTGAATCTATTATAAGGAAGCTGGGTTTTCATGAAATATTAATTCAGCTTTTGATGAAGTGTGTGATGACTGCTTCTTTTTTAGTATTGATTAATGGCTCCCCAACCGGAAATATTGTGCTCTAAAGAGGATTGAGGCAAGGGGATCCTATCTCTCCTTATCTTTTCCTTTTGTGTACTAAGGGTCTGATCAATTTATTGAAGAATGTTGTTGAGTCTAAATCTAAATCTATTTCTGGTATTTAAATCTGTCGAGGGGCTCCTAGACTTAATCTTCTTCTATTTGTAGATGATAGTCTCATTTTTTATGCAGCTGATGTGGCCACAAATCTCAGGTTACAACAACTGCTAAATCAGTATAAGGAGACATCAGGGCAACAAATTAACAAAGACAAAACTGCAATGGTTTTTAGCAAAAATGTTGATGAAGTTAAGTAGCATGCTATTATGAATCTGTGGGATACTTATCAAGTGCAACAATATGAGAAATATTTAGGCTTGGCTCCAATGGTTGGTAGGTCTAAAACTAATGCATTTTCTGAGATTAAACATAAAGTATGGCTGAAATTACAAGGGTGGAAGGGCTATATGTTCTCTCAAGGGGGAAGAGAGGTGCTTTTCAAGGCTGTGGCATTGGCAATTCCTTCTTATGCTATGAGTTGCTTCAAGCTTCCTTCTAAGCTGTGTTTTGAACTTGAGAGCATGATGGCCAGGTTTTGGTGGGGGCAAAAGCATGAGGAAAGAAAAGTGCATTGGATTAGTTGGAAGAAGATGTGTCAGTCTAAATCTGTTGGAGGGATAGGTTTTAAGGAGTTGGAAACTTTCAATATGGCATTGTTGGCAAAGCAAGCTTGAAGGCTATTGCAGAATGAAGAGAGCTTGTTTGATAAGATTTTCTATGCTAGATATTTTCATAATGGTAACCTGTTGAAGGCTTCTCTTGTTGGTAATCCCTTTTATGCTTGGAGAGACATTTGGGAGGCAAAGAACTTTCTTATGAAAGGTGGTAGGTGGAGTGTTGGGAATCAGAGATCTATTCATATTTTTAGGGATGTTTGGGTACTTGGTTTTCAAATTTTGAGGGAGGAATTGTGTTCTGGAAGTTTATATTAGGGTGTGGATTTTGCTAACTTGGATGGACAGGTTGCTACTTTGATAGATAGCACACAAACTGGTGGAAAACCTCCCATAGGTCTTATCTCTATTCAATCCAAAGGTAGCAGAGGCAATTTTAAAACTACATCCTAGTGCCATAGGTGATATAGATAAGTGGATTTGGGAGCATCAGAAAAATGGCATGTTCAGTGTTAAAAGTGCTTACAGGTTTTTCAAAACCAGTACAGTTCCTGATTTGTGTGAGTCTTCAAATGGGGCTTATCAATCCAAAGGTTTTGGAATGCTCTTAGGAAGTTAAAAATCCCTCAAAAGGTGAAAATTTTTGCTTGGAGAGCATGTAAGGAAGGTCTCCCTACTATGACAAATCTTATTAATAGGAAGCTGGATGTGAATGGTTAATGTTATTTCTGTCAGTACCATGTGGAAGATTTAACTCATGCATTGTTTCTTTGCCCATCTATCTATGAGTTTTAGTTGAGAAAGTTTTCTGTTCTACAGCAGTTTGATCAGATCAATTCATTTATGCTTGCTGTTATGGAGGTCGATCCGAAAGGTTCATCTGATGACTTAACAAATTTCATTCTAATGGCGTGGGGATTCTGGTTTCGGAGAAAAAGATGGTTCATGACCACATCAGCTTGTCTCCACAACAAGTTATTCGTTTTGTTCTTTCTAAGAAGTTGAAGACTATTTCTAGTCTGCAACAACATGGGTCTGTTAAGGAGTTGGTTTACAGGTGATCTCCCCCACCTGAGAACTTTTACTAATTGAATGTGGATGGTGCACTATTTTTTTTTATCACAACAAGGCAGGTATAGGAGTCATTTTAATAAATTCTATGAGAGATGTCATTATGGTAGTTAACAGAGTTGGGGCTAAAGACCTTGAACCAAAAATTACTGAAGTAGTGGCTTTACTAAGGGGGTTATAGTTTTGTCTCAACATTAACATCTATAACCTTATCATTGAAAGTGACTGTTTTTGGTCGAGGAGGTCAACAATGATACATATTCCTTTGCAGTAGTAAGAACATTAGTGTCTGAAATTAAAAGGTTGATGCAAAGTTTCCTACAATGTAGATTACAACATGGCAACAGACTGGCTAATGTGGCAGCACATCGACTTGCAAGGCATGCATGGTCCATTATTGATATGCCTATTTGGTGGCATAGTGTCCCTAGTTTCATTGAGAATCTCATTTTCATTGATAAACACTATTGTAATCTGGTTTGAGGTTTTATGCCTCGATTCAATGATGTTCTTTTCCTATATATAAAAAAAGAAGACGTAGATATGCTTACTGAGGAGGAGGAGTTGATAAATGTTGAGGCCGATCCACCAGCATGACCTAGTAAAACAAGGTCGTGGACATGGAAACATTTCATCAAAGTTCCCGGTGATTGTGAGAACCAGCAGGCTCGATGCCACTATTGTGGGCAACTATGTGGTTGTCATTCGAAGAAGCAAGGTACGTCAGTATTAATAGCACACCTTATAAGCTGCCAGCAGTATAAGATACACAAAGGCCTGGTAGCAACTGATCTGACAACAGTGAGTTACGAGACTTCTATGGCCATTGATGACACGCAGATTAAGAAGTTACCAATCCCTCAATACAGTGAGAAGATGTTGAGGGATGTTCTTGCGGAGATGGTCATTACTGATGAGATGCCTTTTACCACGGTTGACAAGGCTAGCTTCTGTAAATTTGTGCACACTTTAGAGCCACTATTTCTCATGCCTTCACGGTATACTGTGATGTGCGACTGTTTGAAGAGGCATGTCAAGGAAAAGGCAATGATGGATGAAATGTTTGTCGCCACTGGGTAGAGAGTGTCATTTACCACTAATACATGGACCTCCATACAGAATGTGGACTACATGTGTATAACAACCCACTTCATTGATAGTGAGTGGATGCTGCAGAAGCGGATTATCTAGTTCAAAGAAATTGTTGATCACTAGGGTTCATCCCTTGGTAAGGAGATGGATAACTGTATAAAGGATTGTGGGATAAAAAAAGTACTTTGTATCACGGTTGACAATGCCAGTGCGAATGACACTGTCATTGATTGGTTCAAGCGAAATACAATGGTAAATGAGGATATGATTCGTGAGAACCAGTTTATTCATGTTCGATGTTTTGCCTATATCATCAACCTTATAGTTTCTGAGGGGTTTAAGGAGGTTGATGAATCTATTATTAAAGTTCGAAACCTAGTGAGATATGTGAGGGTTTCTACATAATGACTCCCTCAGTTTAAGGCAATAGCCGAACAACTTGATATCCTATCTTCCAGTATATTGCAACTTGACGTTCTGACTCGATGGAACTCTACATACATGATGTTGGATGTAGTGCAAAAGTACCAAACAACATTCAAACGGATGGAGGTCGAGGATGGGGGCATGAGATATGCTTTGCTGGAGTCAGTTGGGGGGAGAAAGGGGCTCGGTGTGCCGTACACAGTTGATTGGGAGTGTCAGGTATTTTAAGTTATTTTATGACATAACTATGCGGTTATCTGGGACAAAATACCCTACTACAAACATGTACTTCGAGGAGCTCTCGGGACTTTATGACTACTTGCAAGAGAGTTGTGTTGATAGTGTGGGTTTGTTGCATGCAATGACTATGAGGATGAAAATAAAATATAATAAATATTGGAGGGGATGTTGAGAAGATAAATAGATTATTATTTGTGACTGCAACATTTGACCTCCGATATAAGTTGATGATTGTAGAAGATTGGATTAGGGATGTCCTCGATGATGAGGACGCTGAGAATTTTATTAGATTGCATAAATTTGATATTGATGTTTTCTATAACCATTACAATAGCAGTGGTCAATCTTCAACTGAAAGTGGTAACTCCTCTTGCCTGACCAGCTCGACATCTTCTTAGGATGACACACATGCACAAAGTTCAAATTTATTGTTGCTATGATGGTATCGTCAAAACCGTGCATCGAGGAATATTATGTAGTGTAAGTTTGAGGTTGAGCGTTACTTTCTGGAAGATGTCGAGGCACCTAGTGATACATTTCAGATATTAACTTGGTGGAAAGTGAATTCTGACAAGTTTCCAATCCTTTCCCGACTAGCTAGTGATGTACTAGCTATTCTTCTCATTACGGTAGCCTTTGAGTCGGCGTTTAATATTGGAGGTCATGTCTTGGATGCTTTTTAGAGTTCATTATCTCCGACTACCGTTGAGGTTCTCGTTTCCACACAGAATTGGTTAAGTTCAACCCCCATTGGAGTAAATACCGTTGATCCCGAGAGCTATAGGCTTAAATCAGGTAACTTTATCATTTTAAATGATTATTTACATAATTTTAATATTTTCATTATTTAATTTATAATTTCTATGATTTTGTAGACTTAGTGGTGAATCCCAGACTAATTATAGATGACTTAGAGTCTGAGATAGACGCATCGTGAGATGATTACCATCATGCAAAAATCGTCAGAGTTAAAGGTGGAGGTGAGTTCATAATATCACTTGCAGTCTTGGTTGATAGTTTAGAAGTCTATAGTTAAATGAATAAAGAAAAGATAATGCATCTGATCAATAAAAGTCAAAACTTCATGCAGGAAAATTAGAAATCACTATCGAGTCATCGACTCAAATGCATGGACTGTCCAATACTGATGCGGGGCCTTGGCCATTGTGGCTATTTCATATTTGAATGAAATCTATGACATTATTCAATATTTTGGTACTGTAAATTTAAATTTATTGCGATTTATAGTTTTAAATTTTAATTTATGGTTTGCAATTTATAGTTTGATTTACTCATTGTATTTAAATTTTAGTTCTTAACTTATTTTTTATAGCATTTTAGATTTTTTAATTATTTTTTTACATTATCAGATAGCGGTTAATATTGGGCCAATCGGATATTTGGAACCCATTTTCTCAGTAGGGCAACTGGGCCTGAAAAAGCCTAGTTGCTACTCCGATCGGAGCTCTGGGCTCCGAACTCCAATTGGAGTCAAACTTCGACTCCGATTGGAGTCGGAGGGTATTTTGACCTCCAACCCCAATCAAAGTAGGAGGTTCGATGTGGGCACTCTGACTCTGTCGGAGCCTACCCTAATACATACCGGTTTTGAGATTTGAAGAGCTTATACCGCACCGGTTGCACCCTTAAACCAGTACTTTTCGATTTTACTGGTTTCGGTCTCGTTTCGGTCCCCTTTTTTCTGTATTTATATATGTAGTATATATAATATCGTGTATATATTATAGTATATAATATTATAGTGATAATATATTGTAGTATAGTATAATATATATTATAATTGTATTATAGACCATAGTGATAAATTATAGTATATTATAATATATTGTGATATAGTATTAGTATAACTACTAATACTATAAACTATAGTGATAAACTATAGTTATTTATATAGGATTTTAAAATTTAATATTATATTAATTAGTAATTTATCATATAATACAAAATTATTATATATAAATTATATATAATATAAAAAATCATATAAAAAATATTTTATACAATATAAAAAATTAAAATATATATATGAACCGGTTTGATCCGATGTTAGAAAAAGAAAAATCGGAACCAGACCAATTTCAACCGGTTTTGAGAAAAATGGAACCAGTATCGGAACGGACCAAACCCACCGGTCTGGTCCTGTTCGGTCCGATTTACCGGTATTTTTTTTACCCTTAGACCCCATTATCTCAACTTCTTTATCTGTGACCCTAATCTCTCCCATTTCTTCATTTTCCTCTGCTTCTTTGTCATCCTCATGGGCCAACGAAACACATTTCAAACTCCTGCTGTCCCGAAATCTTCTTCTTCTAAAGATGTCCAATGCTTTGAAGGTTTTGAGTGGCGTTCCACCCTCACTACCAGGGACTTGGTAAATCTGTGCAATGCCTACGAGATCCCAGACTCAATACTCCTAGAACTCCCTCGCTGTGGCTGCGTCGGAAGGGTTCGTCGAAAAGGTTGCCCTTCTTGTTTGTGCCATAACCCACGGTTTGTGATTTCCTTTTTGTCGCCCAATAAGCGACGTTCTTGATCTTCTTCGGCTAGTCCCTGCACAACTTCATTCTCATGCATGGCAGGTTCTTCTTTGTTCTTGGATAGTGTTTCATTTAGTTTTGGAACTCACTAGGGAAGAATACCCAAATTTAATCACCTAAGAGTTCCTAGCATTTTATTCTTTGAGTAGCTTTCCGGGCAACATTTGCAGTTTTCAAATTAGGAAGCAACGGTTGGTCCGTTTTGAGAGCTGCCATTCAAATGCCAAACAATGGACGATGAAGTTTTTCTTAGTCTCTGGAATAGGTTGGGAATACCCCAATTCAGAGGCTATGTGCCAGGAATTCCCAATTAGAGCTTCCTGAAGTAAGATTCCTGACGACAAAGGCCTGATGGCAGCTTTGGAACCTCTGTCTGAACGGGAGCAATCATGTGTCGACATGGTCTCTGCCTGGGCGGCTGAGCATGAGGATGACCTTTGGACCAAGGACCTCTTGACATCCGCCAATATTGATCGTTTCTTGGTAATGCCTGACCGTTTGAAGGTCAATGATTGCCTTTTCCAAAAGAAGGTCGTGGCGCCATCTCCCCCTAACTAAGCCTTCCTCTGAGTCTACTCCAAAGGCTTTGCAAAAGCGTTCTCGCCATGCTACTACGGATACAGCTTCTCTTGCGGTGAAGAGGGGACTGCAGGCACAGGTGTTGGTGCCTTTCTTGTGGCTAACCGACCTTAGGGTACCCCTCCTTCTACCCCCAATCACTCACCAACATGCACACCTTCTCCAAATCTTGACGACGTTGAGGGTTTGATGGGTCAAGCCCTTTCTAACCTAGCGACCGCTTTTGACTTTGATATTCCTTCTCAGCAGCTTGATTTGGCATCTAGCCCAACCTTCGAATTCCCTACATTCGAAAATTTTGATTTGCCAAGGGAAAATTGTGAGGTCAATGTGGATGTGGACACTGCCTTTTCGTTGTGCCTTGCCGATCGGGCAGCCCACAAGGGAACTCATGGCAGTGAAGATGGTGCCCTAGGCGACCATGGTGTCCAAGGTGGAGAGAAGGGCGACAACGCTCCTATTTTTTAAGAACATGAAGAAGAGAGTGAAGAGAAGAGTTCAACTCCCCACTCTTTGCCCATGACCATCTCAGGGGGAAAGACTCCTCTACTTGACTAGGACATTCTTCACGACGAGGTTTTCCTCCTTCACGATGAAATTCGTTGCGCCAAGGAGACAAAGGCTAATGACAACTTCTCGTTGGTACTGCTAGAGTCAGAGCGGGATTCCATTAGAGCTTAGTTTTCCCTTGCCCGGGGGGAAAGTGCGGGGTTGTGCTCGCTCTGAGCTCTCCGCCCACAAAAAGGAGCTAATTTGTCTGCCATGAGTTGTCTAATTCTCAGTGGCGTTGCACTGAATTTGAGGAGATGTTGGTGACCTTGGAGGAAAGTAAGTGGCAAGTTAATCTTGACCTCTATGAGGCGCACGGCACTCTAGAGGAGCTAACCAAATAGCACGAGGAATACAAGAAAAATTGCGTCCACATAGACAAACATCAAAGGAAGCTTAAAGAAACGCTTCTTCATAAGGATGCTCAACTAAAAGAAAAGACCCAGTAAGTGAAGATGTTGGAGCCTGACTTGGCGACTATGTGGGAGGAACTTGTTTGCCTTCATCCTTAGCTGGCGTCGGCATGTGGCGTCAGGGATCATGTTTTTGGTTATGGGTATGGGACCGACGTGCTGTGACTTACATCGCACTTGTTGGAAAATCTCTGTACTGAATTAATTTGGAGATATCATCTATTAAAGTAATGAAATATTTATTACTACCTTTAGAAGAGACATCATTTAAATAGCAACCCTTACTATGAATTAATTTAAGTAGTGAATAATTTCTTACAATAGATTTAAATGGCTTTCTAGCCTGTTTCGATTAACACATCTTAAACATTTTTCATCTAAATCAACATGAACTTTAAGAATAATATCTAAATCCATCATTCTTTTAAAATTATGATAAGTAAAAATAGCCTAATCTAGCATGCCATATTGAAGATAAACATGTAGAAAATGTAAATTTATTATTAGAATCAAATTTGTCTACTACATTGTTTTGAACATTTATTACAAACAAACTATCACTCACATAACCTTTCCCCACAAATGACCCATATTTAGTTACAATAACTTTATTGGATTGAAATAATAATGTGTGGCTTACCACACTAAGTAAAGATCTACTAATTAGGTTCCTCCTTGCCTCTAGCACATAAAACACTTATTCTAATGGGAAGAGTATTTACAGACGTTAGTTTGAGTTCAATTTTTCCTACTACAAATACTTGTGCAGAGGTGGACTTATCCATCGTCACTTTCATTCTGCTTGTATCCATCCATTCATTGGATCCAACGGAGTCAATTCCGGAAAGTACCATATGAGCCTATGGGTTAGGCAATCTTGGTTGTTCGTTGCCTTGGTTTTTCCTCTTCTTATAGCAATAATTTTTGGCCAAGTGATCCGGTTTGTTAAAATTAAAACAAATGTGTCTCTTATCATCCTTGTTGATATTGGACTTTGGTTGTAAATTGTTCCCATAACTAGTTTTACCCTTATTGGATTTGGAATTCTGGTGTAATGGGTTCTTATGTATTCTTTGGCCTTCTACAATATTTGCTTTAGACTGGAAATTAGAAACCAATAGTGGGACATGATCATTTTCCAAGTATGTGTTGTTCTTGGATTCTAACAGCAGAGATCAAGGTTTCCATGGTCATATCTTCAATCTTATTGTACAAGCAACTTGGAGACGCTTGGTAATACCCATTTCTCGTTAGCCCAATTCATGGTAAAGGATATTTAACTTATGTGCTTGCTCTACCACAGATTTGGAATCATCCATCTTAAAGCTAAGAAACTGTTTTGGGATGTACTTATCCATTTCGACACATTGTATACCATATTTCTTATCAAGAGCATTCCAAATATTTTTGGTAGAATTAATGTGAAGGTAAACATCAAAAAGTGTATCACTTAAATGATTTAAAATTCTACATCTACACAAATTATCTCTTTTTGTATATATTTGCAATTGAACAGTACGTGGGGTCTCATGTAAATCATAGGATCATTTTCAATAATAAAATATAATCCAAGTATTGCAAGAAAAATTTTCATCTTTTCTTGTCAACGCTTAAAATTGACTTCAAATTTCTTATGTGCAATAGGTTTGTTTGAAGTCATGGTAGCAACCAATTAATTAAAACACATCTCTAGTTTAACAAAAAGAATTTCTAGTCTAAGATTGTTGGCAATATCTTGAATAATAAATGATATATGTGAAATGCTTTGTAAACAAGAGAATACGTAAAATAACAAGAATAAATTAGAAAGAGAGAACTCGGTGTTGAGGCACGTTATGATCGACGCTTTCCTTAGAGTAGATTCCGCTGCCTCCAAATTTAAACATACACTAGGCTTTTGGATAGTCTACTCCCAAAATACAACAACGTCGGTTCTCATTAATTTCCTTGTCGGTGCACACAAAAGGAGATCATCGAACTCGAAATAAAATAGTCAAAGTCCAAAAAAGAAAAGGCAAAAAAAAGGAACAGTTTCTCTAATTTTTGTAGCGAATTTGGGGTGAATAATTTTGTGGGTGCAATTTCTTATTTATAGAGAATGAAAAGGTACTTGTGAAATTTTACAACTAGAATGAAATAACACTTGTAAAAAGTCGCAACTTATATAAATGAAATGGTACTTATAAAAAATCACAATATATAAATGAAATAGTACTTGTAAAAAATCACAACTTATATAAATGAAAGGGTATTTGTGAAAAGTCACAACTAAAATGAATGAACACTTGTGAGAAGTTACAACTTCTCAAATATTGAAGAATATATTGAAAATGTTTCTAATTCACTAAACGACACAATCCTTTATTTGGTTGGCAAGCGGTGAAGGCTTCTATCCCCAATAGACATACATTAATTCAAGTCACCATGGAACCTTTTCATTTAAATCTTGACAACCAAACCGATACATTGATAGTGATAATGGTTCACATTATTTTTTACTTAACATTAAATTTTTTAATCATTTAAGTCTAAAAACCAACAAATTTAATCATCAAAGTGATTATATTATATTCACTCAAACCATTTTTTACTCGTGTTTCCCTCTCTCTTTGTTAATTTGCTAAAGTGTCATGTTAAGGTAAATTACTGTTCAAGTAATTTATAAGATTTATGAAAAATACATCCTATTGATCTTTTCCAAGATTTGGAATAAGGTTTCTCAATAATTTCAAATTAAATAGTTGGCATTCATAACTATTAGAATTAAAATTTTAAATGCTAATTTCTATTATCTGTAAAAAATGATCAATATTGATGTGACATTTCGTCAAAGTTTATAAGAAAGTAGTCCGGATTAAATTTTTTTCTCACATGTAAATGTACTTAAAAGTTAATAACAACTGGAGTTATTAATCCATAGACCCGCTCGGTTTCTAGAAAGAGAAGTTTCTCTCACCCTCCTCTCAGTTCCTTTTTCAATATTGTTCTGTATATATGCTTTCATAGTAGTATTTTTTTCCCCCTCCTTTCCACCAGTTCGGTTTTCGTTAGACCTACTGCACTTCGATGACCGCCTGTCAACACGCCCCCTACCACACAACTCTCCAACTGGCAATTTATCATGATACAGCGGAACCATGGCAAAATTCTCGGCACATGACCCTCATGCGCGGCTTGTTCCGCGAGTGGCTTTCACGTGCCACCACGCCCTGATGTGTTCGTTGGCTACACGCGTCGTACCAGTAAATTCTCCACCTCAAGATCTTTCAGATTTGCCCCATCCCATCTCACAATCACCGGCGCGTGGTCTCCACAAGCCACCATAGGTATGCGTGAAGAAAGTTGGCCTGCCGCAGTCCATTCCATCCGATGCTAGTCTTCCTACTATGTTTCTACTTTCCCTAACTGATGATCTTGAGGTAGAGAATATGAGTCTCTTAAAGAAACATCTCAAAGACAACGCCATCTTTACAGGCCATGGGTGGGGACCAAGTATCTGGTCCTAAGACCCACTTTTTTTCCTTTTTTCATTTACTTTTACGTTGTGGTTATTGTAATGAAATATTTGTTGAAAACCTCACCCCCTCTTCATGTATCTTCTTTTTTTATTATCTAAATGATAATTTGATTGCTTAAAAAAAAATGTACTTCAAAGTTCTAAGGAATCCTGATTCATATTTTAGTGAAAGAACCATCACTAGTTGACTTGTCTTGTCAGACCATTACCACACAAGTGGATAAATGGAATGACATATGAGGGCACACTCGAGAAAGATGTACTTTCGGGGGACAGGGCATGTTTGCATTTACTAAATTCATTTTGTTTTTGTTATTTATTAATTTAACTCATCTCATCTCATCTCATCTATATCATCATTATAATTTTTTCAAACTTTT
>NC_049906.1:13794955-13820926 GCF_001411555.2 Juglans regia | reverse complement strand
CATCATCTGTGGATGTAGTGGCGGATGGGTGTAAGAGCGCTGAGGCTTTGGTTATAGAGCTAGTATTGCATGCAACTGATCTAGAGGAGGAGGTTTGTGAGGACATTGAATGTGAAGTTGATTTGCTAGTTAGGAAGTCTAGTGTTTTGAAACAGATGGATGTTCCAAGAATTTTAGAACCAACAATGCTTGAGTCAGATTTGCTACCTCAAGGATTTTCTGTTGATGGGGTGGTTGATGGTGGACAGTGCCATGTGGTATCTGAGGTTTTGGAGTTGGAGAGTCATTGTGGGTACTTTGAAAGGGGTCCGCAAATTGAGGGTTTTCGAGAGTATACGTCAGATAGGGATGAGGATGATCGCGTCGTAGCAGTGATGAAAGAAAACGCCTATGAATTTGATCCGGATCATCATGGTTCTAAATCCAAACGTAAAGACCAGTGTTTGCAAGGTATTCGACAGTCACAATGGGTTGCAACCCGCACCTCTAAACTTAATTTATGACTGATACAATTTTGGTGTGGAATCTTCATGGCCTAGGATGTGCTCGGAAGCGACTTAAGAGTCTAATTAGAAAATATCGTGTGAGAATTATGTAAGGTCTGGATCTTATGGAAGGAGGTTTATGATTTTGGTGACTTTCATTTATGCAAAATGCACTCAGTTAGAGCGCAGAGGCTTGTGGGCCGAACTTGAAAATGTCCAAATTTATGAATCCCTTTGGTTGGTGGTAGGGGATTTTAAGCAATTCGCTCAGATAATGAGCATATTGGGGGAAATCCGCAGTTGTTGTTTGGATAATTGTTGTTTGGATAATGGTTGTTTGGATAATTGTGGCCTTGTCGAAATGAGATTTCAGGGAAGAAGCATGTCTTGGTGTAATAGACTTGAGGGATCGTCCCAAAGTTCAGCACGCCTGGATAGAGCAGTTTTAAATATTGCTTTTTCTAACTTATTTGGGTCGGCTTATATAGAGTATCCTATGAGAAAGTCGTCTGATCACTGTCGTATGGTGGTGCATTTGAGTTTGCCAAGAGGTTTGTACCATTCTTCTCCTTTTCATTTTCAAAATATGTGGTGCATGAATCCTTTTTGAAATTTGCAGAGGATGTTTGGCATCAATCGGAACTAAGTAGTGGGTTGTTGAAGTTGGCAACAAAACTCAAAAAACTGAAGATTGCATTGCAACTGTGAAATAAAAATATTTTTGGTCATGTTGATCTCACTCTTAAGGAGTTAGAGGAGAAGTTAGAGCTTATTGATTTTTAGCTTCAAGGGCGACATGATCCAGAAGTGGAAGCAGAGTTTTTGAGGACTAAGATAGAGCTAGCCGATTGGAAGGCTAGGGAGGAAATTCAATGGGCTCAAAAAGCTAAGAGGAAATGGCTACAAGAGGGAGGAACCAAAACTCTAGGTTCTTTCATGCCTCTGTTAATCAAAGATGGAAGTCTTCTATTGTGTCACGCATGCATCTCTCGGATGGAACTATTTTATCAACACCGGAGGAAATCCATCAAGGTGTCGCGATTCATTTTCAAAATTTCTTAACAGAGATGTTGAATGTGCAACAGGCAAACATTTCTGTTCTTATTCATCTTATGATTTCTGAAGCTGAAAATACAATGCATTGTGAGGTTCCTTCGGTTGAGGAGGTTCGAGCAGCAGTTTTCTCTATTCTGAAATATAGTTCGCCTGGACTGGATGACTTTGGTTTCGATTTTTATATGTCCTGTTGGGAGATAGTGAAGGATGATGTGGTGGACGCTGTGAGAGATTTTTTTAATGGTACTCTGATGGAAACCAATGTGGGCCTAGTCTTAAAGATCCTTTGCAAGTTTTAGATGGGCCAATTACAAGATCAAGAGTCAAGAAGATCAAGGAAACAATGCAATGATTGGTGCAATCCACTTGAGATGAAGCTAGTAAGAGCCCAACACTCAAGATGAGCTTAAAAGAAAGAGAACCAGTTTTGATCCACTTGATTCAAGTTGTGGAAGACATGACTTAGAGTTATTGTTTGAACCTATTGTTATAGAAGGTTTCAATTTGTTTAAATCATTTAAATAATTTATTTTATTAGTTATAGGAATTAGTCTAGAATAATTAGGCTTGAGGATACTTGGCCCACATATGTTTTATTTTGTTGAATTAGGATTTCAAGAGTTGCTATAGTTGCGTTATTGTAGCCGTGATACTATTCATCCATGGACATTTTGGGTAAAAGGGACCTTATTTTGACTTAGGATTAATTGGGGTTTAGGTATTTAAATACTTTGTAGCCATCCAACACAAGTTCTCTTTAGACAATATTGAATTTTCATTGTGAGTTGAGTTTACTCCTCTCTTTTGAGCTTATCAAAGGTAAATCAATGATGGGAACCAAGGTGGACCTAGTCTTAAATATCCTTTGCGAGTTCCAGATTGGTCAATTACAAGATCAAGAGCCAAGAAGATCAAGGAAGCAATATAAGGATTGGTGCAATCCACTTGGGATGAAGCTAGCAAGAGCTCAACACTCAAGATAGGCTTGAAAGAAAAAGAACCAGTTTTGATCCACTTGATACAAGTTGTGGAAGATATGATTTAGAGTTATTGTTTGAGCCAAATGTTATTAAAGGCTTTCAATTTGTTTAAATAATTTAAATGATTTAGTTTATTAGTTATAGGAATTAGTCTAGAATAATCGAGCTTGAGGATGCTTGGCTCACATATGTTTTATTTTGTTGAACTAGGGTTTCAAGAGTTACTGTAGCCGCGTTACTGTAGTTGCAATACTATTCATCCAGGGACATTTTGCGTAAAAGAAGCCTTGTTTTGACATAGGGTTAATTGGGGTTTAGGTATTTAAATACCTTGTAGCCGTCCAACACAAGTTCTCTTTAGACAATATTGAACTTTTATTATGAGTTGAGTTTACTCTTCTTGTTCTTAATTGAATTTTTGAACTTATCAAAGATAAATCACAACCTCTGTGGCGTTTCTTCTTATAATCTGGATTCTTGAGACAGGTTATTTAATGGGTATAGATTCTCCATCCATTGACTTGATTTTTGGCTTTCTTGGAGTGAGTTTTCAAATTGATAGTGGGTTCAAGAGATTCCATTCCCACGGGTTCATATAATTTGGTATTCAGAGCTCGATTTTCAATTAGGTCTGATTCTATCTTTTAATTCTTGCATTACTTATATAAAAAAAAAAAAAGTGCAGAAATTTCCTTTTTCCAAGGGCCGCCGAATTTCTCATTGTTTTATAGGGTTTCCTTATTCTTTGATTAGGGTTACCTTGTTCTTTGATTAGGGTTGCAAAAAAAAAAAAGTGCAAAAGTTTCCTTCATCCTAGGGTTGCCGAATATCTCATTGTTTCCTAGGGTTTCCTTATTTTTTTATTAGGGTTACATTGTTCTTTGATTAGGGTCGCAAAAACAAAACAGAGAGAGAGAGAGAGAGAGAGAGAGAGAGAGGGACTGTCGTATATCACTTAATTCTAGGGTTTTGAGTTATTTTTAGGGTTTTGTCAATTGCTTATTCTTTTGATTGTGATGAAATCAGTTGGTGAAAAGGAAAGAAAAAAAAATCATAAAAAAAAAATAGAAATCCGAATTTTTTTTTTCTTGAGCCTTATCATCAAAGGGGCTACATACTTCATTATAGTTGGTATTTTGTTTCATTCATATAATTTCCTTGATTCTCGTATCATTGTATTCCTTTCATGTTTCTCTTGTTTTTGTTTCTTGAACCTAATTACAAGTTGGGATAAAATAAGGTTGCATTGTCTTGATTGAGTTCAATTAGTTCTTAAAAAACTTGAGTGGGAAAACTCTTGAGGTAAAAGGCAAGAGAGTGTGAGACTATTATCGGAAAAAAAATCAATTAAGAGTAAAACACGAGTGGAATGCTATTATTCTAGTGTAAACACGTAAGGAAGTGTGTGAAGTTTTTCACTAACATGCTTTTTGTGCAGTACATTACGATGTTTCATAGGAGTGACTCATCACCAAGGGGGATGGCAGATAACCCATTCTTTGCGTTGCAGACCATGCAACAACAATTTGAGCGGTTGAACTTGGTGATGGGGGAAGTGAGGGATAGGATGGATCATCAAGAAGCAGCGATTAGGAATCTGCAAGGTGGAAAAGATAGGAGGCAACGTGAGCCTAGGGTTGAAAATGCGTATAAGAATGAAGGAGATGGTGAGGATGAGGCAGACCTAACATCTGAAATTGGGTCGGGTAGACATAGAAGAGTTAAGTGTGAAAGAGAACTTGAGGGAAACCTAGGGGTCGAGATGGTGTAGATAGAGATCTTGAGAGCATCAAAATGAAAATATCATCTTTCCAAGGTAGAACTAATCCTAAGGTTTATCTAGAATGAGAGAAAAAAATAGAGTTGGTGTTTGATTGTCATAATTACTCTGAGGAGAAGAAAGTGAAGTTGGTGGTGATTGAGTTAACTGATTATGCTATTATTTGGTGGGATCAGTTAGTGACTAATAGGATGAGGAATTATGAGAGGCCTGTAGAGACATGGGGAGAGTTGAAAGCTCTCATGAGGCGGAGATTTGTACCTAGCCACTACTATAGGGACCTTTACCGAAAACTCCAAAATCTTATACAAGAGTCTAGGAGTGTGGAGAATTACCATAAGGAGATGGAGGTGGCGATGATTCGAACTAATGTAGAGGAGGAACGGGAGGCCACCATATAACAACCCGCTCCTTTCTCACTCTAATGGCCACGAGTCTCGTTATGCATGCCGAACTTTGATGGCGTTTTTTTAAAGATATCATGTGATTTATAAAGTAAGTCCAGTGTTTTAAAACCCTTGAATAATTTAAATGCCCTGAAAATATTTATATGAGGTATTTTCAGTGTTATTGAACCATACCTGATTTTAAATAAGACAATTATAATATTTTTAAAGAGCTCCAAAAATATTATAATTGTAGGAAATCACTTTAATATCATTTTATTAAAATGATTTTAGTTATTTAAAATATTATGGGATTTAAATTATGTTGAAAACTCTAATTAATTAGATGGTTTTATTCTCTTAAATATATTAAATAAGACTTCATCATTTTATTAATGATAAATGAATATTATTTTATAAACTAAAGTTTAGTTTAAATAATATTCTATCTTAATTCCTCTCAGTGCTTTTAAGTTAAATTGGTGTTTAATCTCTTATCATTAGATTGTTTTGAAGATCCCAATATGAAGGGCCTGGATTAAATACCCAAGCCCTCTCTCTTTCTCTCTCACTTTCCCTTTTCCCTCTCCCTTCAACTTACGCTGCATGCCCCATTTCTCCCTAGCTTCTTCTCCTCCAGCCCGACTTCGTCGTGTGCCACCCAGCCTCACCACCACCACCGGCGACCCCCCCTCACACCGGTGACCAAGCCAGCCACCACCAATCTCCTCCACGTGCAGCTCTCCCTCTCCTCATTCGGTAACCAACTGAAATGGGTTTCAACCATTTATCTCCTCCTAGCGCCGCCACCGTCAGCTAGGGCAGCCATCGAACACCACCATGAGCATCCCCTAACCTCCCCCTTCCTCCTCCCCTTGACCTGAAGCCGGTAGCCCCTCCCTCACACGCACGGGCTCTCTCCCTCACGCACGGGTTCCTCCATCTCAACCGTCGCACGTCGCCACCCACGACGTCTAGCCGCCGTCTCGAGCCTCCTTTGGCCACCATCGGCCTACCCCAGCCACCCATAGCCCCGATCTACCCCTCGCGCATGCTCTCTCTCTCACGGACTCTCCCTCACGCATGGCTTAGATCTGCCGCCATAGAGCTGCCGTACCACCTTACCGACACCACCACCACCTTGCCAAGGTCCTCCCAAACCCCTCCATGCTTAGCCCCTTCCAAACTTGCACTTCTAGCCACCTCTAGTGGCAAAAAACAGCCATTGTACACGGCCCTAGTTGCCACCCACGGACTCCCACCATATCGGCCACCCTCGCACAACCTAGATCTAGTAGCCAAAATCCTAGATCTAGTCCCCTAGATAGTCCCATTGTAAGGTCACAGTAGTGACCACTATCGCCCAAGCTAGTTCCTTCTGACGCCACTGGCCATGCTAGACAGTGAGCAACGCATAGCTTATCTCGTCGATGGTATAACCATCTATCCCTCGTTATTTATGTTAAATGTTAGTTGGTTGGTTAGGCTATGGACTGTGCTGTTAGTATTTGTGGAGTTCGTTGTGTAGTGTGGTGATGTGATGTGATGTGCTATGTACGTGAAGTGTTGGGCTTAGTTGGGAAGTGTGTTGTCTAGGGTGGTGGACTATGCTAATGAAGTGTGGTTGTGATTTATGTGATATAATGGTAATGTGGCGTTGTGTGGAATGGGAAGAGTACACGTGAAGTGTACTCTGTGTGGCATAGCGTGTGCCAAGGGAGTACACGTAGAGTGTACTCCATGTGGTGGAGTGATGCACCATACGGCGCTTATGCCGTAGTGGTGATATAGCATAACATATGTTAAGGGAGTACATGTGGGGTGTACTTCATAAATGAAGCGATACATCATGTGGCGTGTCGCAGAGATAAGGATGGTTGCGTAATTGATGAATGTAGAGCGTGATGAGTAGTGTCGGGAATTGTGGAACAGTGTCCCGAAGTAGTAATGATGTGGCCTGTAGTTCGAGGTGACATGCGTTACCATGTAGTTGACTTATGGCTGGGAGTATGTGCAAAGTGACAGAACAAGTATAAGAGTGTAGTTGACTTATGGCTGGGAGTATGTCACGAAATGATATGGTTAAATGAGAAGTCATGCTTGTGATGAGTTAGGAGTTGGCATAAAAATGACGTAACGGGATGTCAGGTGACATGACAAGCTCACGATGTAGCTTGGGAGTAATCTCGAGGTATATGACGTGACATAAAGTGTAGTTATGAATAGAGTCTTGTCATGTTAAGTGTTGGGATGAACTGTCAAGAGGGACGGTTAACATGAAGAGTCATTCTAGTCGGGTTAAGAGAAGGTTGGTATCAGAGTATGACGCTTGTCCCTATGAGCATGTGATCAACGGATTACATGTTGGTCTTAGGTGATAAAGGGGTAAGATACGTGTCTAATCTAGTTCAACACATGTGCCATACAGATTTACCATATGTAATGGGTAATATGTCTTAAGCACGGTTACATGGTGCTTAAGCCTCAGAGTTGGCTTAGAGCCTTGTGGTGTGTATAGATGGGAATGAGAATTTAGTATAAGCTAAGATGCATAGAGGTAGTGATGGGTGTATTCTCTAGGATTGGGATGTATGACTTCGTTGGTCAGAATCATGCATCGGAATGTGGTCAATAGGAAGAATAAGATGAAGGTCTTAGTGTCTTAATCATAAGGTGAATCATGGGTTCACCCTAGCGGATAAGCACTCATAGTAAAACGTTGAGTTTGCAAGAGGTAGTGACCGTAAGTGGTTCCCAAAGGTTTTAGCATAGTAAAGGAACACATAAGAGCACGAGATAGAAAGAGAGTGTTCCAAGTGAAGTGTAGTTCTATTCTAAGTTTAGTTGCTTATGTACTAGATAGAGAATGAAGTCAAGGTTATGTGTATGCATCTAGGTTGCCATCTGACACGCACATGAATGGACTGCATGAAATGAGTATGGCATGGAGTCCAGGTAAGTATTATGTTTATACTCTTCTAGAGTTTTCTAAAATGATATGAAATAAAAATGAAATGTTTTTCCTTTACGATGTTTTACAAAACGAAAGGAAACGATGTTTTATGAAAAAACATGCTAAGTGTTTAAATGTATATGTATGTATGGCCCTTCTCGGTAACCCCTTTTTATGCAACCAAAGTATTAATTGTATGCATGTGAATGGATGACTATATGTAGTATCTATTGTATGTATTTTCTAAGAAAAGAAATGTGAGGCTTATGCCTTGTGCTTTAATTGATGCTTTGAATGATGCAAATAAAGTGTTTTAAAACGTCCTTATGAACTGATGTTTTATGGATGCTATGAAAGATTATGTTTAAGCTCATGCTTTTAAATGAAATTTTTCCATAAATGAATTGCTAAATGAAAAAGGACTGAAAATGAAAGGACTGAAAAGACTGAACTGAATGAAAGGACTGAATGTTTAATGTATGAAAATACGTAATGGCCACATGAATGAATGAAAAGGGTACCAAAAGACTGGGCAGATTGCAATGCCAGGTAAGTAGTACTAATAGTGCACCTAGTGCAACCCCTTGACTGAAAGGGATTCCCAAACCGTGGCCACGGATTGAGTCCGGGTCCAAAGGAAGACCGCTAACCCCAGTACACAGGGCATAACAGTGTATACCGGCCAAAGAAACTGATAAGAAAGAATATATGAATGCATTGAACATTTGAAGAAATGAAGGCATTGACGGGAGATACGTTTTATGAAAAGAAAACCATTTTTAAAGAAAAACTCCACCTAGTAATGTTTTCAAAGGAATGCATATACGTATTGTATGTATGGAATGATAAATGCATGATTGAAAACCAATGTTATTATATTTTAACTATATGAAATAATGTTTAATGAGTATCGACTTATTTAGTTTTTATGTGTGCCCTTCCCCCCACAGGAATTAAATGAGCAGTACATATCAAGATGGACACGGCCGAAAGGGAAGAGTACAGAAGTCTAGGCATGAGAGTTTTAACTGTATGAGAGGCCTTTTTATTTTAAGATTGATATTTTCTGCTCTAAACTTCTTTTACTCTTAAAACACATTTTATTTTATAACGTAGAATCCTGCACCCTGTGTATGGAAGTAAAAAGTTTTAAAACGAACGGTAATTCCCGTCGTCCTTTCTAAAATCATTTTATAAAAAGTGTCACCACAAGGACAGACATTACACACCATGGCTAGATTTTTGAGTGGTTTGAATATGGAAATAGCCAATGTAATTGAATTACAACATTATGTGGAGATATAGGACATTGTGCACATGGTTATGAAGGGGGAGAGGCAGTTAAAGAGAAAAGGGACAGCAAGTTACACTTCGATTTCTAGTACTACTTGAAAATCAAAGTGGGATAGAAATGATCCAACTGAAGCAAAGAGGAAGACCGAACCGCCTAAGGGAAAAGATGAGGGAACTAGCAACAAACCCAAGGTAAAATCTCAACCTTCAAGGAATAGAGGTATTAAATGTTTTAAGTGTTTGGGTTCATGGCACATCGCTTCTCAATGTCCAAACAAGTGAGTGATGATTATGCGTGACAAGGGGGAGATGATGACTGAGAGTGAGAATGATAGTGATCAGATGCCCGAGTTGGTAGATGCTAGTGATGATAATGGAGTGGAATACCCCGTGACAGGTGAGTCTCTTGTTGCCAGTCATGCTCTCAATATGCACATTAAGGTGGATGATGTAGAGCAACAGAGAGAGAACATTTTTCATACTAGATGCCACGTCAACAACAAGGTATGTAGTATGATCATTGATGGGGAGAGTTGTACTAATGTGGCTAGCACTACTTTGGTTGAGAAATTGAATTTACCAACCTTAAAACACTAGACCATACAAATTGCAGTGATTGAATGATTGTGTGGAGGTTAGGGTGGATAGACAAGTGTTAGTTATTTTTTCAATTGGGAAGTATCAGGATGAGGTACTTTGTGATGTTGTGTCTATGCATGCTGGTCATATTTTGTTGGGGAGGCCGTTGCAGTATGATAGGAGGGTGACACATGATGGGTTCAAGAACATGTACAACTTTAAAAAAGAAACAATCAAGCTTACTCCTTTAACTCCAAGACAGGTCCATGAGGACCAACTGAAACTGAAAAGTGAGGTTGCTCAAAACAGAAAGAGTGAAAATGAGAGTGATAAAAAAAGAAAGAGTGAAATGAGCGTAATAAAAAAAGAAAGTGAAAAAGAGATTGAGTAAAAAAGAGTGAGAGTGAAAATGAGCAAAAAAGAAAGATTGAAAAATAAGGAGAGTCTGCAGAGAGAAAATGAAAGACAAAAATGAGTTTCTATGCAAGAGAGAATGAGGTTAAGAGGGCTTTCTTAACAGATCGCCCTATGATTTTTTTGTCTATAACGAGTCTTATCTTAATCACGGTTTCTATGCAAGAGAGAGCTGGTGTTGTGGCGGCTACAATAACGCGGCTACAGTAAGTCTTGAAACCCTAGTTCAACAAACTAAAACATATGTGGGCCAAGCATCCTCAAGCTCGATTATTTTAAACTAATTCCTATAACTAATAAAATAAATCCTTTAAATAATTTAAAAAAATTGAAAGCCTTCAATAACAATAGGCCCAAACAATAACTCTAAGTCATGTCTTCCACAGCTTGTATCAAATGGATCAACACTGGTTCTCCTCTTCCAAACCCATCTTGAGTGTAGGGCTCTTGCTAGCTTCATTCCAAGTGGATTGCACCAATCCTTGTATTGTTTCCTTGATTTTCTTGACTCTTGATCTTGTAATTGACCCATCTGGAACTTGGAAATGATCTTTAAGACTAGGTCAACTTTGATTCTCATCATTCCCCATCTCCTAAAAAAGATTCAACCTCGAATCTTCACCTACATCAAAAGAAGAAAGATCAGAAACATTGATAGTAGCAGAAACATTATACTCACCTGGAAGGTCCACTTTATATGCATTGTCATTAATTTTCTCAAGAATTTAGAAATATTCATCTCCTCGTGGATGCAACTTAGTCCTTTTATGGGTTAGGAATCTTTCTTTGCGCATGTGAACCCAAACCTAATCTCTTGGTTCAAAGATGACACACCTTCACCCTTTATTGGCTTGGGAAGCAACCATTTCATTCTTTTTGGCAATTTGAAGCCATACCCTCTCATGAAATGAATTCATCAATTTCGCCTTCTTTTGTCCATCTAAGCTACTCCTGCCATTAACAGGTAAAAACATCAAATCTAAAAGAGTAAGTAGATTAAAACCATAAACAATTTCAAGTGGAGAATATGAAGTAGTAATATGCATAGTCCTATTATATGCAAACTCTATAAATGGCAAACAATACTTCCAAGTTTTAAATTCTTATGTACAACAGTGCGTAAAAGTTGAGTTAAAGTCCTATTAACTACTTCAGTCTGACCATCAGTTTGCGGATGACAAGTAGTAGAAAATAAGAGTTTAGTACCCAATTTCCCCCACAACACCTTCCAAAAGTAGCTAAGGAATTTAACATCTCCATCAGAAACAATACTCCTAGGTACATCATGGAGTCGCACTATCTCCCTAAAAAACAAGTCAGCTATGTTTATGGCATCATTTGTTTTATGGTATGAAATGAAATGTGTCATCTTACTAAATCTATCCATTACCACAAAAATAGAATCTCTACCCCTTTTTGTCCTAGGCAACCCCAAAAAAAAGTCTATAGATGTGTCTACCCATGGCTCACTAGGAGCAGGTAAGGGTGTATACAATCCATGTAGCAAAACTTTAGATTTGGTCTTTTTACATGTAATGCACCTGTCACAAATGCGATTCACATCTCTCTTCATCTTAGACCAAAAGAAATGTTCATGCAAAATGTCTAAAATCTTTTTGACAACAAAGTGTCCCATTAATCCCCCACCATGTGCCTCACGCACCAATAACTCACGCATAGAACAACTTAGCACACAAAGTTTGTTTTCTTTAAATAAATAACCATCATGCTTGTAAAATTTACCAAATACCGCCTTATCACATGCCATATACACATGAAAAAAAATCAACGTCATCAACATACATGTCTTTCACATATTCAAACCTAAGCATTTTAGCATTCATAGAAGTGAGAAGTACATACCTCTAGGATAGAGCATCAGTAACAATGTTCTCCTTACCTTACTTGTAACATATGACATATGGAAATGTCTTAATGTATTCTATTCATCTAGCATGCCTTTTATTCAACTTACCTAGACCCTTTAGATGCTTCAATGATTGGTGTGGATCACAAATTCCATAGGCCACAGGTAGTGCTATCAAGTCTCTAATGTATGAACAAGAGCATAAAGCTCTTTCTCATAAGTATGGTACTTCAGGAACACTCCACTTAGCTTCTCACTGAAGAAGGCTATGGGCCGCCTATCTTGTATCAAAACGGCTCCAATCCCTATTCCTGAGGCATACATTCAATTTCAAAAGTTTTGTTAAAATCAGGTAATGCTAACATAGGTGCAGAGCACAACCTTTCTTTAATAGTGGTAAAAGCATTCTCTTGATCAGCACTCCAATGAAACTCAACATTCTTTTTAATTACCTAAATGAGTGGTGCAGCAATGGTGTTAAAGTCTCTAACAAAATGCCGATAAAAGCTAGCTAAGCCATGGAAGTTTCTTACCTCAGTGATGCTCTTTGGCGTTGGCCACTCCTTGATGGTCTTGACTTTCTCTTCATCCACCTTAATACCTTTTGTACTAACAACATAACCAAGAAAAAAAACTTTTGTCCAGGCAAAATGTACATTTCTTAAAATTAGCATACAACTTTTCACATCTCAACACATCAAACACATATCTCAAATCCTTAATATGTTCATTTAAGTTCTTATTGTACACTATGATATCATCAAAGTACACAACCACAAACTTACCTATGAACGAACGTAGGACATGGTTAATTAATCTCATGAAAGTACTAGACACGTTTGTAAGTCCAAATGGCAGAACCAACCATTCATAAAGCTCATACTTAGTCTTAAAAGCAGTTTTCTATTCATCACTCTCTTTCATTCTAATTTGATGATATCCACTTTTAAGATCAATTTTACTAAAAATACATGAGCCATGCAATTCATCAAGCATATCATCTAATCTAGGATTGGGATGGCGATATTTTACCATGATATTGTTGACCACTCCGCAATCAACGCACATCCTCCACGTCCCATCCTTTTTTGGCACTAGTAGTACTGGTACTGTACATGGGCTCATGTTCTCCCTCATGTATCATTTACTCATCAAATCATCAACTTGTCTCTGAAGCTTCTTTGTCTCATCTGAAACTCCATCATCAATGATCATACTACATACCTTTGTTGACGTGACGTCTAGTATAAAAAATATTCTCTTTCTATTGCTTTGCATCATCCACCTTAATGTGTGTATTGAGAGCATGCCTAGCAACAAGAGACTCACCTATCACAGGGTATTCCACTCCATCATCATCATTAGTATCAACCAACCCGAGCATCTCATCACTATCATCCTCACTCTCAGTCATCACCTCCTCATTGTCACGTATAATCATCACCCATTTATTTGGACTTGAAAAGCGATGTGCCTTGAACCCAAACACTTAAAACATTTAATATCTCTATTCCTTGAAGGTTGAAATTCTACTTTGGGTTTGTTGCTAGTTCTCTCATTTTTTTCCTTAGGTGGTTTGGTCTTTCTCTTTACTTCAGCTGGATCATTCCTATCACACTTTGATTTTCAAATAGTGCTAGAAACCGAAGTGTACATTGCTGTCCATTTTCTCTTTAATTGCCTCTCCACTTTTATAGCCATGTGCACCATGTCCTCTATCTCCACTTAATGTTGTAATTCAACTACATTGGCTATTTTCCTATTCAAACCACTCAAAAATATAGCCACAGTGGCCTCCAGGTCCTCCTCTATAATAGCCCAAATCATCGCCACCTCCATCTCCTTATGATAATCCTCCACACTCCTAGACTAGACTCCTGTGTAAGATTTTGGAGTTTTTGGTATAGGTCCTTATAGTGGTGGCTAGGTACAAATCTCCGCTCATGAGAGCTTTCAACTCTCCCTATGTCTCTATAGGCCTCTCATAATTCCTCCTCCTATTGGTCACTAGCTGATCCCACCAAATAATAGCATAATCAATTAACTCAATCACTGCCAATTTCACTTTCTTCTCCTCAGAGTAATTATGACAATCAAACATCAACTCTATTTTTTTTCTCCCACTCTAGATAAATCTCAGGGTCAATTCTACCTTGGAAAGATGGTATTTTCATTTTGATGCTCCAAAGATCTCTATCTACACCATCCCGACCCCCTAAGTTCACCTCAAGTCCTCTTTCACGCCTAACTCTTATATGTCTACCCGACCCAAATTCAGATATTAGGTCTTCCTCATCCTCACCAACTCCTTCATTCTCATACTCATTTTCAACCATAGGCTCACGTCGCCTCCTATCTCTCCAACCTTGCAGATTTCTAATCGCTACTTCTTGATGATCTATCCAATCCCTTACTTCACCCAACACAAAGTTCAACCACTCAAACTGTTGTGGCATGACTTGTAACACAAAGGATGAGTTATCTGTCATTCCCTTTAGTAATGAGTCACTCCTATGAAACATCGTAATGTGCTGCACAAAAATAATGTTAGTGAAAAACGTCACACACTCTCTTATGTGTTTACACTCGAATAATGGCACTCCACTCGTGTTTTACTCTTAATTGGCTTTTTATTCCTGATAATAGTGCCACACTCTCTTGCCTTTTACCTCAAAAGTTTTCCCACTCAAGTTCTTTAAGAAATAATTGAACTCGATCATGACAATGCAACCTTGTTTTATCCCAACTAGTAATTAGGTCCAAGAAACAAGAACAAGAGAAACACGAAAGGAATACAACGACACGAGAATCAAGAAAATTATACAAATGAAACAAGATACCAACTATAATGAAGTATGCGCCTTTGATGATAAGGCTCAAGAAAAAAAAATCGGATTTCTATTTTTCTTTTTTATGATTTTTTTCTTTTCTTTTCATGAACTGATTTGATCACAATCAAAAGAATAAACAATCGGTAAAACCCTAACAATAACTCAAAACTCTAGAATAAGTGATATACGACAACCCTCTCTCTCTATTTTTTTTTTTTTTTTGCAACCCTAATTAAAGAATAAGGTAACCCTAATCAAAGAATAAGGAAACGCTAGAAAACAATGAGAAATTCGGCAGCCCTAGAATGACGGAAACTTCTACACTTTTTTTTTTTTAAGTAATGCAAGAATTAAAAGATAGAATCAGACCTGATTGGAAATCGAGTTCTGAATACCAAATGATATGAACCCGTGGGGATGTAATCCCTTGACCCCACAATCAATTTGAAAACTCACCCAAGAAAGCCAAAAATTAAGTCAATGGGTAGAGAATCTAGAAGCAGTGATTAAAAATCTACAAGGTGGGAAAGATAGGAGGCGACGTAAGCTTAGGGTTGAAAATGAGTATGAGAATGAAGGAGATTGTGAGGATGAGGAAGACCTAACATCTGAAGTTGAGTTGGGTAGACATAGAAGAGTTAGGCGTGAAAGAGGACTTAAGGGGAACCTAGGGGTTCAGGATGATGTAGATACAGATCTTGGGAGCATCAAAATGAAAATATCATCTTTCAAAGGTAGAACTGACCCTGAGATTTATCTAGAGTGAGAGAAAAAAATCGAGTTGGTATTTGATTGCCATAATTACTTTGAGGAGAAGAAAGTGAAATTGGTGGTGATTGAGTCTTATAACGAGTCTATAATGAGTTTTATCTTAATCATGGTACTCCTTTGCCATGGTTTTATTCATCTTCATACATTGTTTTAATTCCAGAAGTTCCAGACCCAAAAAGCTTTGACAACTTTCAACCCATTAGCCTTTGTTCGGTGGCTTATAAAATATTTTCTAAGATTTTGGTTCAGAGGTTGACATATGTGCTGCCAAAGCTGATTTCGCAGGAACAGGGAGAGTTCATTCCTGGGCGTAGCATCTTTGAAAATATTACGCTTACTCAGGAGATGGTTCATTTGATTAATAGGAAAAATCAAGGCGGCAATATCATGATGAAGATTGGCATGACAAAGGCGTATGATAGAGTACATTGGCCTTTCCTTTTGGGGTTCTTAATGGTTTTGGTTTCAATGCTAGTTTTTACAGGCTGATTAAGGAGTGTATTCAATCCCCTTGGTTTTCTATTATGTTAAATGGAACCTATAAAGGTTTTTTCCAACCCTCTAGAGGCTTGCGGCAAGGCGACCCTCTCTCGCCTTATCTCTTCATTATTATGGAAGAAATTCTCTCTCAGCTTTTATCTCGAAAATTTGTGGGATTTTTACTAATGGAGATATACGGTCCTTTCGGACATTGTTGAGCACCTTGGATCTTTATGGACATTGGTTTGGGTTGCAAATTAGTAAGGAGAAATCTGTTCTTTATTTTTCTAAGCATATTAATTTGTGTTGTCGGCGTGCTTTATTGAGGTGTTTGGGATTTGTTGAAGGGAATTTCCCTGCGACCTATCTTGAAGTTCCTCTAGTGTCTGGTCGTCTTAATGCTAGATTTCTTGAGCCTCTTATTCAAAAAATCCGTAATAAGGTGGCAGATTGGAAATTTAAGTTGCTTTCGCAAGAGGGTCGTTTGGTTCTTTTGAAGCATGTTCTTTCTTATATGGCAACTCATTTTTTAGTTGTGCTTGATGTGTCGCGGGTTACTTTGAAGAAAATAAACTCCATCTTATCTTCCATCTTTTGGGGTGATGTTAATCGTAAAGCAAGGAAAAAATGGTTTCCTTAGTCCAAGATGTGCTCGCCAATTTTAGAAGGGGGACTAGGTCTTAGGGAGTTTGGGGACGTGCAACGCTCACTTCAAATGAAATTTGCGTGGCGCTTGTTGTCTATGGATAATCTCTGGACTCACTTTTTCAAAGTTAAGTATGTGAAGCGTGGTCACCTATCGCTTGCAAAAAATACACGAGCCTGCTCTAGGTTATGGAAATTGGTGACGAAGGTCCTGCCGAATGTTTGTGATAATACTAGTTGGCGAGTTAGATAAGGAAGAGTGTCTTTTGTGTTTGATCGGTGGCTGGCTTCTAGACCACTTTGTTTGCATGTGTCTATGATGCCTAATCCTCTTCTTCAAATAAAAGACTGTTGGAATGATACTGGGTGGGATTTCGATTCAGTTAGAGGCTTTGGTTGGCATGGAGGTTATGGGAGAGATTTTATATAGTTTACCTGCCCGGAAAGATGGGATGAACGTCCTCATATGGAAGTCGACGTTGGATGGAGTGTTCTCGACAGCTAGTGCGTGGGAGGTGATACGCATGAAACAAGGAAATTTTCCAGGAATGGAGTGGATTTGGCATAAGCTTTTGCCAAAAAAAAAAATTATTTGTGTAAGTGGATGGCGAGATTTCAATGTTTAGCCATGGATTCTAGAGTTTAGCAAAGTGGAATACCATTGGCCTCCAGGCGTGATTGTTGCACTATTCGGCAATGATAGACGATGTAATATGTTCTTAATTCAGGTGAGTTTGCTTCGAAGATTTGGGATCGAGCTGCTATGGTGATGGGGCTTCCACTTATGCTAGCCAAAACTTGATGGGGGCGAGTTTTCAACTGGTTCTCATTGGCCAAGAAATTTTCTCAAGGGGGAGTCCTTATTGGTTTGATGCCGACGATCATTACATTGAGGCTTTGGAAACACCAATGCAAGGCACATATGGAAGGAATAAACGAATATGTTGAAGGGGTGTGGATTTCTATTAAATTGTGGCTCAGAGGAATGATGGCTGAAGATGCAAAAGTTGGATCGGTTTCGTCCAGTGATGCACAGGTGTTGGATTTTCTAGACATTCTTATGGTGCAATTGCATAGACGCAAACCACGTTTAGTTAGGTGAGGGAAACCGAACTGTGGAGGTGTAAAACTGAATGTTGATGGGAGTTATAGGGGTAATCCGGGTTCTTGTGGGGGAGGAAGTGCAATCCGAGATGTTTATGGTAATGTAAAAGGTGCATTCTCTGCTTGCTTTGGACAAGGTACGAACAATGGAGCTGAACTTCGTGCCCTCCTTGAGGGTGTGATTTTATGTAAAGAGTTGGGTTTCTTTAATTTGGAAATTGAATGCAATTCCAAAATAGTAGTTGACTAGATCATCTCTAGTAATTGTACGGTTTGGTACCTTTGGGAGTTTTGAGAAGCGGAAGTTAAGGAGCTCCAATGGGTCCAATCCTCTATAAGACATATTTATATGGAAGCAAACCAAGTTGCAGATATTTTGGATCGACAAGGAGAAGCTAGTTTGACATGCAGATATGTGGAAGGAGAAGTGCTATTGAGACAGTTGCGAGGTATTATTTAGCTGGACAAGTTGGTCTCCCTAGTCTTAGAACTTAGTTTCTTTGATCTTGTTTGTTTTGTTGGTATTTTGTTTTTGCAAGTTTTAATTAAAATAAGCATGTTTAGATTGGTTATTGGTTTATTTGTTTAATTTACTGTATAGGATTTTTATTGATTTGGTTCTTATGCTTGGGATGGTTTTATTGAATACTTTTAAATCCTAAGTGTCCGGCTTGTTACTACGATATTCATCCACCATAAGTGAGGGTAATCAATAAAATTGGAGTAATGTCCTCTTCCCCCCCCCCAAAAAAAAAAAAAAAACTTGTTCTAAATATTGCCCCATACCTAAGTTAATAGAAAAACAAAAACTAAATGAATACGGTTAATGATTATCATGGGCAGTAATATTACTGGTGCATATATGCATGCCATGCATTAAACATGGAAATTGGAAAATATTAAAATGCTAGAAAAGGGAAATTAAGATAGCAATTTTGATATGAATAAAACTACAATTGTATTTGTGATCGTATTTTGTCTGAATTCATTGTGCGGCCAACCTCCTGTTGTAGTAAGCCTCCATAAAATGGTTGGTTTTAAGCTTTGATGTCTATGTAACTTTAAAATAACAAAGTGAAGAAATTACACAAGAGGATCTGTTTCCCAACAAAGATACAACATAAAAACGACATATATATAATAGTATAGGCTCAATATGATTAGTGGCTTCGTCTACATTCCATCTAATTCAGCAGTTGTATGTAAATGTAAGTACCTTTAAGTGGCTTTTCACATGATAGATGGCTGGACATTTGACATTCATCAGCTTCAACATACCCTTTAGAGTAGCCTCTACATTTCAAACCAAACAAATTAAACTACAATTAGAAAGATGGAAAAACTTCAAACTTTCATAATTAATAAGATTGAGCATTTTTCAGTCACATTTGTATAGTAGAATAGATCAAGTAGTTTGCTTACTTTCAGCCCCATCAACCATACAAATCTGGCATCCATCTCACATTTGTATGGTTGTTTTATGATATAATGCAGAGATTTGGTAGTTGTTAATTATGGCATATTCACAGTCATCTACTATAATCAATGGTTCGTGACTAGACCTACCCCTATTCTAGTGCAATTTGAGAGCACCACTCCAAACATTGTACAAAAAAAAAAAAAAAATCCAGGTAACAATTGTTTGCTTGCTTGGAATACAACACATTAATTACGTAAATCAATATACAATAAGGTTTTTATGTTGATATTATATATCATAATTACGCAAGGTTCTGACTGTTATACTAGATTTTTCCTTTCAGGGGCTTCTAACATGCAAGTTTTTCAAGTGGGTAAATGATACTAACACCAGAGTTAGAACTTGCAAACAGAGATCTTCAAATTCAAAAAATGGAGGATGAAGTGTTGAAGAGAGAACTTCAGGCTCAGAAAAGGGAGGATCAAGTCTTGAAGAGAGAACTAGAAATTCGAAATAATGAGGATAAACTCAAACAAATGACAGATGATATTGAAAATAAGTATGATGGTCTTCGAAGAGAAATGTTGAAAAATATGTGTGCACGACTATGTTTGTGCACGTATTGGGGATTGTCCATTATAATCAACTTGCTCATTTTCAGCCACTTTGGAGCAAATGGTGACCCCAATCAAAAAGGCATTTCTCCATGATCATTACCATCACCGTAGAAAGCAAGCACTAGGGATTTACAATTATATTGTATTGGGCTTATAGTACTTTGGTAAAATATTGTGTAACTTCTACTCTTAGATTTTGTGAATGAGATGTTGTGTAATGCAAGACTGTGTTTCACCTTCTACTTTGCGAATGAGATGTTGAATGCAACTTTGTAAAAGATCCGCTTTTGGAGACTGTGCAATGTCGTGGTGATTCAGACGCTAATCACTAGTGTATACCATCGAGGTCTTTTTTTTTTTTTATATAAAACAACCATGTTCAAACTCTGTGCTTTCAATTCCAATACGTTTAAAAAAATCACATTGTTCATAACTGTTCTTATGCTTTCCATCAAGGCTAAACAATTTGTAGTCATCAAAACTAAAGAAAATGGGGTACAAAGTTAAACAATTGTCTCTTCTCTTCGTAGCCATTGGAGCCATCAAAGCTAAACAATTGGAAGCCATCAATGCTAAACAAAATGTTGTACAAAGCAAAACTATAGTCTCATGGCAACCATCAAAACACACATTAGACTCCAGTATGTATTAGACTCCAGTGGGTCTTGTATATTCTTCCTATTGAGATGAAGGAAAAAAAAAAATATTGTGGTTACTTGGGCTGGAGGGGTTGGTAGCATATCATTTAATTCACTTATGTTGAGGGGCTGGGTAGAAATTAAAGGTGAGTGTTAATATAACAAGATTTTACGGCAGTAAGTTTAAAACCATATATAAAAACACAATCACCTTTTGTTTCTTCTTGTTATTTTTCTTCTTTTAACAATCCTCTAAATTGTGCCCACTTTGCGTCGTGTTGGCAGCCTCCCTTTACCTCTCACAATATTTGGACTAAAGACCTTTTTACCCTTCTCTGCAATCGCACCAATAGTATCTCTTTATTTTGAACGCCTTGGTTCACACATTGCAGCACAACATTGGGCTTTTACATTGAGTAAATGGTCCACGATGTTATTGTACTGCTCCTCATCTCTCAAGACAAGTGGTGCTACCTTAGCATACAACCTCATAAGATGATCATGCCTAGGGCTGAGCATTGACAATGTCGGAATCGGAGTGCCCTACCTCTGACTCTGACTCAGACTTTGTCAGAGGCCAGATTTGACCTCCGACTCCGACTCCGATTTGCATAACGTCCGATCCGACTCTAACTCCGACTTGTCGAAACGGAGTCAGATTTTGACTTTTTTATTAGACTTTTTTTCTTAGCCCATTTGACAATCTTGGATTCTCACTAATCGGATTTGGACTTCTAGATTTCAATTTTTTTTAAAAAAAATATTTTTCAATTTCAATTTTATTAAAACATAACCAAAATTGAAAAAAAAAATCATTGTACAAATTATTGTTATTATACATTAGTATTACATGTTATTATACATTGATTATTATACATTATTAGTACATGTTATTATACTTTAGTTGTTATATATTAGTATTATATGTTATTATAAATTTATATATTTGTGTTTATACACAATACATTAGTAGTAAATGTTATTATATATTAGTTATTATATAATTAGTATTACATGTTATTATACATTAGTGTTACATGGTAGTAATAGTTAATAGTATGATGTTTACATATACTAAACTATTATTAGTGAATTTAGTCTATTTATATTATAGTATAAGCATATTATTTTATAATAATTTGTTCATACTAGTATATTATTGAATTTAATTAACTATATAAGTTATAGTTATATGAAATATATATGATTAATATAAAAATACATATATTTTTATAAAATATGTACAATATCGGAGTTGAAGTCAGAGTCGGACAATCGAAGTCAGAGTCAGAGTCGGAGTCGGAGTCGGAGCGGAGTTGGAGTCAATACATCACCACCTCTGAGTCCGACTCTGACTTTTTTGGTTAAAAGAGCTCCGACTCCTACTACGACTTATTGGAGTCGAAGCGGAGTCGGTGTAGAATCGGAGGCGGAGTTGGATTTATGCTCAGCTCTAATCATGCCTCTGTGTATCAGGGTTGTCACGCAAATTATCATAACTACTCTTAATAAGTGTGTATTTACACGTCAAGTCCTTCCTCCAATGGTCAAAGATATACTTAAACGGAAATTAAGTGTCACAACATTGGGCTCTAAGCACGGAAAATGCATGCCTACACAAAATGCCCTGAGTCTTAAACAAAACACAAGTACACTTCAGCTCGAATTCCTCGATATTGAAATAAACGCAAACCTATATGTCTTTGATGAAGTTCTCAACTTGTATAGTATCAGATACCTCATAGGTTGAAATCACACCCTCATTTCATACAAGTGAGTAGTTACAGTAAATCATTCTCATTATCTCACATTGCTCCTCCTTGAATTTCTCATTGGTGTACATACTCTGGAACTGCTTCTTTATTTTGCAAATTGAAATACATGGAGCTGCAAGTAGTTACATTATGTCTTTGTTGTTGGACGTGGCTTCGATACATTATTACCGCTACTTGTATACTTTCCACCCCTTGAACAACCAATTGTGATATATTTCACTTTCCCATTTGACTCTCATTTAGTCCTTTGTGTCCTTACCCCAAATCCCTCTTGTTTTGCATAATGCTTGTAATATGTACTTGCAACTTCATTTTTAAAGTCATCCCAGATGAGGGTTCATCAACAAATGCAGGTTCAAGATTTCTCGCACTACTATCCCCATCATACCCCTCTCAGCATCCATCTCACAATCTTCTTATGACATTTCATAGCAAGCATATATAATTAAACAACCCAAAATTCAATAAGGAATTTTAAAATCTAAAGTCTTACAATTGACGCACCAGTTTGAATAATGCAATCCACTTGTTCAATATTATGCTTGCTTGAGTGAAAACCTGTACATTCTTTACTTGCAGGGAGCTCCTTCTTCACAATCTAATTAATTGTTTGTGAAGCATTGTCATGCCTACTTTTAGCAAATTCCTCAACTTTTCTCGATATATCCATGCTACATGAGCCAAATGGTTGGATAACTGAAGGCTACATAGTGGTTAAAAGCTAATAAGTTAATTAACTTTAACGAACCCATCAAATAAAGTTGAAATTTTATTAATAACATTACGTATAATAAATTACTCAAAGAATTTATTATATTCACCTAACAGTCCCTTATATAGGGGTAACAATTTGAAGGAGCATTGATGCTTGAAGATGGAGCATTATGATTTGTAGTAGCACATGGGTTTGGAGGCGGAGCATAGGGATTTGGTTGCATGTATAAATTTTGATTAGCGTATGGAGTTGGACCATATGGATATGCAGGATAGGGACTTGGTGTAAGATATGGATTTGGATGGGCATTCGGGATTGGAGGAGCATATAGAGGTTATAGCCCAACAATGGATGTTCTTGACATGGCATCATAAAAGCCTAGAAAAAAAAAAAAAAAAAGACAAACAAACAAAAATAGTAGCATTAGTTTCAATTTGCCAACAATAATAAGAACAAGGTTGACCAAAAAAATCTATAAACAAAGCCATAACTTTAATAGAGTTTGAACAATCTGTCAAGGATATGTTTGGCAAGTCATTATAACCTTGTGCCTTATCTTCCTCTTTGCCTGTCAAGCTTTAGGCTAAAAAAAGTCATGCACTACTATCATCATTTATTTCATACAATCGGAGAACTAACAAGATAAAAAAATATATATGGTATCTACAATCTACAATCACCCCGACCTCCCACTCTCCAAGAAAAAAAAAAAAGATAATTATTGCAATATTTAGTGGGATGCATGCAATTCTCTCATATGCATCATGTGTACCTAGATTGCACCTTTTGCACTTTTTAATGAAATTTGTTTCTTATAAAAAAAAAAAAATAGAGCTTTTATACACAAACTTCTCCCAGTTCCATGTTCATTTCGTGTCAATTGATAGTGTCTCTTCTGTACATTGTTTTTTAAGATCAGTGGTGTAGCTGGACTTTGTGAAAATTTATGTATGCATTAAGTAATCATCTAATCATGTTTCTCAAGCTGGGGAGTTGTATGTCCCTATCCATTAAATTGCTAATTCAGGAGCAACAAAATCAGTTTTTGGGATTTGACTCAAAGGGAAAAAAGGAGTCAATGTAAGAAACAATGTTTCTCTGCAAAGACTTGTCAACAACCTATACAGCTATCTGGTATTATAATTTACAAAATTAAATAGCAAATCCTCTTTTGTAATGTTGGAACTTTTGAAATTGAAGGTTACTTAAGTCTTTGTGATTTTCCTTGGTTATGATTAAGGGCTTTTTGTGAGAAACTCTCAAAAAGGTAAATACATGAAAATAGGACGAGGAAGATTAATGGCTAAACATGAAAGTTACTATAATATCTTTATATAGAAGGTACTATTGTTGAAATATTAACTATGCTTTTTTCTTTTACCATTTGGGGTTAAAGAGTTTAACTCATCTATTGAAACATAAATGCATATTTTGATCGTGTTCACTTAATTGTAATTGTCAAGAAAAATGTTGGTAGTTCTAAAATATTGTCTAAATATTGATTAGTGCAGGTACACAAATCAGGAAGATATAGATAGAGAGAGAGAGATGATTACCCTAAATGTTCTGCATTAAGCGAGGGATGAATGCTGGGAAATCCTGGGAGAAAAAGAGAAGAAACGATTTTTTTTTTTTTTGGGGGGGGGGGGGGGGGGGGGGTTTTGTAAAAGAGAAAGGAGGGAGAATTTGGAGTTTATTTTTTTCTTTTTTAATCCAAGTCAACATTTTTTGTGCGGTGTGTTCAACTTAAAGGCTTCTTTGTAGCACCACTATTCTATTAATAAAAGCGTCTATTACAAATTTATATTTTATAACTACGTTACATTTTTATCCATGAACTTTGTGATGGTATATGATGCATTAAAGCCTATCCAGGGTTGACAATTGCCCAATCCACTCCCCGCCTCCGTCTGGTCGGGAGGGACACTAGCCAGCCTTGTTCCCTAATACCAACCTGCATATGCAAGTACCCTTGTATGGTCACCAAGCAGGCAGATGGCCTTGTAGGATGTCCAAATTTGCCAAACAAAAACCAAACATATTTTCAACCTTCAAATCAATAGATCCAACCTTCAAGTCAACAGATCCAACCTTGAAATCTATAGATCCAACCCCAAATACACTAAACAAATAAAATAATACATTGATCCAACAAAAAAACATATTAAGCCAAAGAAATGCACAGAGAACCTCAGTCGCACCGTGTATTTGTTTAGAGAACCATTGCGCAAAGACCCACAGTTGCGACTGGCAGTTGGAGCCAACATGGTGATTACCCATGACCCATGACCACGACTTGTCTGTGGGTGTGGAGATTCCAGAGAAGAAGAGGACTAAAAGGAGGAGAAAAAGAAGAAGAGAATAAGAGGAGGAGGAGAACATGATGAGAAAAGCATCGATGTGAGAGGAAAGAGAAAGGTGCCGATGTGAGAGGAAGGAAAGGAAGAGAAGAGAAGGGGGAGAGAAGAGAGGTGGGCGCCGAGAGAGGAAAATGAGAGAGAGAGAGAGAGAGAGAGAGAGAGAGAAATTATGGTTTTGAGGTTTATATAGATGTTTATATATATATATATATATATATTATGTCGACGGGTGGGTTGCCTGCCAATCCCCTAGTGGGACGAGCGGATTGGGTGGCTAGGCCAAGTTGTGGGATGTGATGGTTTGCACAACATGTATATTTGACAAATGCTCACTTTGAGGCTAACAATATTGCTCTTCAAGGTGCTCAGCCAATGTTACTAGCACTCTTCTCTCACTTGGTGCAAGATGGTGTTACTCACCCTGAACAACTAGTGTAGCGGGATTATGATGAACGAGGACTAAGACTTGTCCCTGAGCAACATCCATGCCATCACTTATGTTGCCATGCACTAACGGTTGGGAGAGCAAAGAGTGCTTCGAAGTGGAGATGAGCACCATGAAAAGTAACAGTGCTCGCCTTAAGGGTGAGCACAATGGGAGAAGTTTGAAGGTCCTACCTTGTGCGAGTAGAGTGTAAGGAAAAAGTGCTCGGCCACGGGAAAGACAAATCATGATCAAGGCAAGCATGCATTATCGTAGAAAATTAAACCGTAGATATGATATATTAAAGATTAATCATGAATCAATGCATAAATTGAAACCTAAAAATAAGAATTGCATTTGTAAAATGACACAATGTTTTTTTGATAAGTATTTTTTAA